>NW_027367418.1:0-58370 GCF_046119375.1 Phyllobates terribilis | reverse complement strand
AATCCTAGCATGATAAAGAAGATTCAAAGAGAGTGAGATGCCAGCTCCTTTCATTCAGTCAGTAGCTTCAAACATTTCTGGGACGTTTTTCAATGGCAAAAATCAATGAATATTGTAAATGCACAAACAGTAATATCTCCACATTGCACGGTGCAATTCTGAAATTTTTAGCTTTTTCCTGTTAATCCTAGCATGATAAAGAAGATTCAAAGAGAGTGAGATGCCAGCTCCTTTCATTCAGTCAGTAGCTTCAAACATTTCTGGTATATGAAAAACATGTTTTTCAATGGCAAAAATCAATGAATATTGTAAATGCACAAACAGTAATATCTCCACATTGCACGGTGCAATTCTGAAATTTTTAGCTTTTTCCTGTTAATCCTAGCATGATAAAGAAGATTCAAAGAGAGTGAGATGCCAGCTCCTTTCATTCAGTCAGTAGCTTCAAACATTTCTGGTATATGAAAAACATGTTTTTCAATGGCAAAAATCAATGAATATTGTAAATGCACAAACAGTAATATCTCCACATTGCACGGTGCAATTCTGAAATTTTTAGCTTTTTCCTGTTAATCCTAGCATGATAAAGAAGATTCAAAGAGAGTGAGATGCCAGCTCCTTTCATTCAGTCAGTAGCTTCAAACATTTCTGGTATATGAAAAACATGTTTTTCAATGGCAAAAATCAATGAATATTGTAAATGCACAAACAGTAATATCTCCACATTGCACGGTGCAATTCTGAAATTTTTAGCTTTTTCCTGTTAATCCTAGCATGATAAAGAAGATTCAAAGAGAGTGAGATGCCAGCTCCTTTCATTCAGTCAGTAGCTTCAAACATTTCTGGTATATGAAAACATGTTTTTCAATGGCAAAAATCAATGAATATTGTAAATGCACAAACAGTAATATCTCCACATTGCACGGTGCAATTCTGAAATTTTTAGCTTTTTCCTGTTAATCCTAGCATGATAAAGAAGATTCAAAGAGAGTGAGATGCCAGCTCCTTTCATTCAGTCAGTAGCTTCAAACATTTCTGGTATATGAAAAACATGTTTTTCAATGGCAAAAATCAATGAATATTGTAAATGCACAAACAGTAATATCTCCACATTGCACGGTGCAATTCTGAAATTTTTAGCTTTTTCCTGTTAATCCTAGCATGATAAAGAAGATTCAAAGAGAGTGAGATGCCAGCTCCTTTCATTCAGTCAGTAGCTTCAAACATTTCTGGTATATGAAAAACATGTTTTTCAATGGCAAAAATCAATGAATATTGTAAATGCACAAACAGTAATATCTCCACATTGCACGGTGCAATTCTGAAATTTTTAGCTTTTTCCTGTTAATCCTAGCATGATAAAGAAGATTCAAAGAGAGTGAGATGCCAGCTCCTTTCATTCAGTCAGTAGCTTCAAACATTTCTGGTATATGAAAACGTTTTTCAATGGCAAAAATCAATGAATATTGTAAATGCACAAACAGTAATATCTCCACATTGCACGGTGCAATTCTGAAATTTTTAGCTTTTTCCTGTTAATCCTAGCATGATAAAGAAGATTCAAAGAGAGTGAGATGCCAGCTCCTTTCATTCAGTCAGTAGCTTCAAACATTTCTGGTATATGAAAAACATGTTTTTCAATGGCAAAAATCAATGAATATTGTAAATGCACAAACAGTAATATCTCCACATTGCACGGTGCAATTCTGAAATTTTTAGCTTTTTCCTGTTAATCCTAGCATGATAAAGAAGATTCAAAGAGAGTGAGATGCCAGCTCCTTTCATTCAGTCAGTAGCTTCAAACATTTCTGGTATATGAAAAACTGTTTTTCAATGGCAAAAATCAATGAATATTGTAAATGCACAAACAGTAATATCTCCACATTGCACGGTGCAATTCTGAAATTTTTAGCTTTTTCCTGTTAATCCTAGCATGATAAAGAAGATTCAAAGAGAGTGAGATGCCAGCTCCTTTCATTCAGTCAGTAGCTTCAAACATTTCTGGTATATGAAAAACATGTTTTTCAATGGCAAAAATCAATGAATATTGTAAATGCACAAACAGTAATATCTCCACATTGCACGGTGCAATTCTGAAATTTTTAGCTTTTTCCTGTTAATCCTAGCATGATAAAGAAGATTCAAAGAGAGTGAGATGCCAGCTCCTTTCATTCAGTCAGTAGCTTCAAACATTTCTGGTATATGAAAAACATGTTTTTCAATGGCAAAAATCAATGAATATTGTAAATGCACAAACAGTAATATCTCCACATTGCACGGTGCAATTCTGAAATTTTTAGCTTTTTCCTGTTAATCCTAGCATGATAAAGAAGATTCAAAGAGAGTGAGATGCCAGCTCCTTTCATTCAGTCAGTAGCTTCAAACATTTCTGGTATATGAAAACATGTTTTTCAATGGCAAAAATCAATGAATATTGTAAATGCACAAACAGTAATATCTCCACATTGCACGGTGCAATTCTGAAATTTTTAGCTTTTTCCTGTTAATCCTAGCATGATAAAGAAGATTCAAAGAGAGTGAGATGCCAGCTCCTTTCATTCAGTCAGTAGCTTCAAACATTTCTGGTATATGAAAAACATGTTTTTCAATGGCAAAAATCAATGAATATTGTAAATGCACAAACAGTAATATCTCCACATTGCACGGTGCAATTCTGAAATTTTTAGCTTTTTCCTGTTAATCCTAGCATGATAAAGAAGATTCAAAGAGAGTGAGATGCCAGCTCCTTTCATTCAGTCAGTAGCTTCAAACATTTCTGGATATATGAAAACAGTTTTTCAATGGCAAAAATCAATGAATATTGTAAATGCACAAACAGTAATATCTCCACATTGCACGGTGCAATTCTGAAATTTTTAGCTTTTTCCTGTTAATCCTAGCATGATAAAGAAGATTCAAAGAGAGTGAGATGCCAGCTCCTTTCATTCAGTCAGTAGCTTCAAACATTTCTGGTATATGAAACATGTTTTTCAATGGCAAAAATCAATGAATATTGTAAATGCACAAACAGTAATATCTCCACATTGCACGGTGCAATTCTGAAATTTTTAGCTTTTTCCTGTTAATCCTAGCATGATAAAGAAGATTCAAAGAGAGTGAGATGCCAGCTCCTTTCATTCAGTCAGTAGCTTCAAACATTTCTGGTATATGAAAAACATGTTTTTCAATGGCAAAAATCAATGAATATTGTAAATGCACAAACAGTAATATCTCCACATTGCACGGTGCAATTCTGAAATTTTTAGCTTTTTCCTGTTAATCCTAGCATGATAAAGAAGATTCAAAGAGAGTGAGATGCCAGCTCCTTTCATTCAGTCAGTAGCTTCAAACATTTCTGGTATATGAAAAACATGTTTTTCAATGGCAAAAATCAATGAATATTGTAAATGCACAAACAGTAATATCTCCACATTGCACGGTGCAATTCTGAAATTTTTAGCTTTTTCCTGTTAATCCTAGCATGATAAAGAAGATTCAAAGAGAGTGAGATGCCAGCTCCTTTCATTCAGTCAGTAGCTTCAAACATTTCTGGTATATGAAAAACATGTTTTTCAATGGCAAAAATCAATGAATATTGTAAATGCACAAACAGTAATATCTCCACATTGCACGGTGCAATTCTGAAATTTTTAGCTTTTTCCTGTTAATCCTAGCATGATAAAGAAGATTCAAAGAGAGTGAGATGCCAGCTCCTTTCATTCAGTCAGTAGCTTCAAACATTTCTGGTATATGAAAAACAGTTTTTCAATGGCAAAAATCAATGAATATTGTAAATGCACAAACAGTAATATCTCCACATTGCACGGTGCAATTCTGAAATTTTTAGCTTTTTCCTGTTAATCCTAGCATGATAAAGAAGATTCAAAGAGAGTGAGATGCCAGCTCCTTTCATTCAGTCAGTAGCTTCAAACATTTCTGGTATATGAAAAACATGTTTTTCAATGGCAAAAATCAATGAATATTGTAAATGCACAAACAGTAATATCTCCACATTGCACGGTGCAATTCTGAAATTTTTAGCTTTTTCCTGTTAATCCTAGCATGATAAAGAAGATTCAAAGAGAGTGAGATGCCAGCTCCTTTCATTCAGTCAGTAGCTTCAAACATTTCTGGTATATGAAAAACGTTTTTCAATGGCAAAAATCAATGAATATTGTAAATGCACAAACAGTAATATCTCCACATTGCACGGTGCAATTCTGAAATTTTTAGCTTTTTCCTGTTAATCCTAGCATGATAAAGAAGATTCAAAGAGAGTGAGATGCCAGCTCCTTTCATTCAGTCAGTAGCTTCAAACATTTCTGGTATATGAAAAACATGTTTTTCAATGGCAAAAATCAATGAATATTGTAAATGCACAAACAGTAATATCTCCACATTGCACGGTGCAATTCTGAAATTTTTAGCTTTTTCCTGTTAATCCTAGCATGATAAAGAAGATTCAAAGAGAGTGAGATGCCAGCTCCTTTCATTCAGTCAGTAGCTTCAAACATTTCTGGTATATGAAAAACATGTTTTTCAATGGCAAAAATCAATGAATATTGTAAATGCACAAACAGTAATATCTCCACATTGCACGGTGCAATTCTGAAATTTTTAGCTTTTTCCTGTTAATCCTAGCATGATAAAGAAGATTCAAAGAGAGTGAGATGCCAGCTCCTTTCATTCAGTCAGTAGCTTCAAACATTTCTGGACGTTTTTCAATGGCAAAAATCAATGAATATTGTAAATGCACAAACAGTAATATCTCCACATTGCACGGTGCAATTCTGAAATTTTTAGCTTTTTCCTGTTAATCCTAGCATGATAAAGAAGATTCAAAGAGAGTGAGATGCCAGCTCCTTTCATTCAGTCAGTAGCTTCAAACATTTCTGGTATATGAAAAACATGTTTTTCAATGGCAAAAATCAATGAATATTGTAAATGCACAAACAGTAATATCTCCACATTGCACGGTGCAATTCTGAAATTTTTAGCTTTTTCCTGTTAATCCTAGCATGATAAAGAAGATTCAAAGAGAGTGAGATGCCAGCTCCTTTCATTCAGTCAGTAGCTTCAAACATTTCTGGTATATGAAAAACATGTTTTTCAATGGCAAAAATCAATGAATATTGTAAATGCACAAACAGTAATATCTCCACATTGCACGGTGCAATTCTGAAATTTTTAGCTTTTTCCTGTTAATCCTAGCATGATAAAGAAGATTCAAAGAGAGTGAGATGCCAGCTCCTTTCATTCAGTCAGTAGCTTCAAACATTTCTGGACGTTTTTCAATGGCAAAAATCAATGAATATTGTAAATGCACAAACAGTAATATCTCCACATTGCACGGTGCAATTCTGAAATTTTTAGCTTTTTCCTGTTAATCCTAGCATGATAAAGAAGATTCAAAGAGAGTGAGATGCCAGCTCCTTTCATTCAGTCAGTAGCTTCAAACATTTCTGGTATATGAAAAACATGTTTTTCAATGGCAAAAATCAATGAATATTGTAAATGCACAAACAGTAATATCTCCACATTGCACGGTGCAATTCTGAAATTTTTAGCTTTTCCTGTTAATCCTAGCATGATAAAGAAGATTCAAAGAGAGTGAGATGCCAGCTCCTTTCATTCAGTCAGTAGCTTCAAACATTTCTGGTATATGAAATACACTGTTTTTCAATGGCAAAAATCAATGAATATTGTAAATGCACAAACAGTAATATCTCCACATTGCACGGTGCAATTCTGAAATTTTTAGCTTTTTCCTGTTAATCCTAGCATGATAAAGAAGATTCAAAGAGAGTGAGATGCCAGCTCCTTTCATTCAGTCAGTAGCTTCAAACATTTCTGGACGTTTTTCAATGGCAAAAATCAATGAATATTGTAAATGCACAAACAGTAATATCTCCACATTGCACGGTGCAATTCTGAAATTTTTTGCTTTTTCCTGCTAATCCTAGCATGATAAAGAAGATTCAAAGAGAGTGAGATGCCAGCTCCTTTCATTCAGTCAGTAGCTTCAAACATTTCTGGTATATGAAAAACATGTTTTTCAATGGCAAAAATCAATGAATATTGTAAATGCACAAACAGTAATATCTCCACATTGCACGGTGCAATTCTGAAATTTTTAGCTTTTTCCTGTTAATCCTAGCATGATAAAGAAGATTCAAAGAGAGTGAGATGCCAGCTCCTTTCATTCAGTCAGTAGCTTCAAACATTTCTGGACGTTTTTCAATGGCAAAAATCAATGAATATTGTAAATGCACAAACAGTAATATCTCCACATTGCACGGTGCAATTCTGAAATTTTTAGCTTTTTCCTGTTAATCCTAGCATGATAAAGAAGATTCAAAGAGAGTGAGATGCCAGCTCCTTTCATTCAGTCAGTAGCTTCAAACATTTCTGGTATATGAAAAACATGTTTTTCAATGGCAAAAATCAATGAATATTGTAAATGCACAAACAGTAATATCTCCACATTGCACGGTGCAATTCTGAAATTTTTAGCTTTTTCCTGTTAATCCTAGCATGATAAAGAAGATTCAAAGAGAGTGAGATGCCAGCTCCTTTCATTCAGTCAGTAGCTTCAAACATTTCTGGACGTTTTTCAATGGCAAAAATCAATGAATATTGTAAATGCACAAACAGTAATATCTCCACATTGCACGGTGCAATTCTGAAATTTTTAGCTTTTTCCTGTTAATCCTAGCATGATAAAGAAGATTCAAAGAGAGTGAGATGCCAGCTCCTTTCATTCAGTCAGTAGCTTCAAACATTTCTGGACGTTTTTCAATGGCAAAAATCAATGAATATTGTAAATGCACAAACTGTAATATCTCCACATTGCACGGTGCAATTCTGAAATTTTTAGCTTTTTCCTGTTAATCCTAGCATGATAAAGAAGATTCAAAGAGAGTGAGATGCCAGCTCCTTTCATTCAGTCAGTAGCTTCAAACATTTCTGGTATATGAAAAACATGTTTTTCAATGGCAAAAATCAATGAATATTGTAAATGCACAAACAGTAATATCTCCACATTGCACGGTGCAATTCTGAAATTTTTAGCTTTTTCCTGTTAATCCTAGCATGATAAAGAAGATTCAAAGAGAGTGAGATGCCAGCTCCTTTCATTCAGTCAGTAGCTTCAAACATTTCTGGACGTTTTTCAATGGCAAAAATCAATGAATATTGTAAATGCACAAACAGTAATATCTCCACATTGCACGGTGCAATTCTGAAATTTTTAGCTTTTTCCTGTTAATCCTAGCATGATAAAGAAGATTCAAAGAGAGTGAGATGCCAGCTCCTTTCATTCAGTCAGTAGCTTCAAACATTTCTGGTATATGAAAAACATGTTTTTCAATGGCAAAAATCAATGAATATTGTAAATGCACAAACAGTAATATCTCCACATTGCACGGTGCAATTCTGAAATTTTTAGCTTTTTCCTGTTAATCCTAGCATGATAAAGAAGATTCAAAGAGAGTGAGATGCCAGCTCCTTTCATTCAGTCAGTAGCTTCAAACATTTCTGGACGTTTTTCAATGGCAAAAATCAATGAATATTGTAAATGCACAAACAGTAATATCTCCACATTGCACGGTGCAATTCTGAAATTTTTAGCTTTTTCCTGTTAATCCTAGCATGATAAAGAAGATTCAAAGAGAGTGAGATGCCAGCTCCTTTCATTCAGTCAGTAGCTTCAAACATTTCTGGTATATGAAAAACATGTTTTTCAATGGCAAAAATCAATGAATATTGTAAATGCACAAACAGTAATATCTCCACATTGCACGGTGCAATTCTGAAATTTTTAGCTTTTTCCTGTTAATCCTAGCATGATAAAGAAGATTCAAAGAGAGTGAGATGCCAGCTCCTTTCATTCAGTCAGTAGCTTCAAACATTTCTGGACGTTTTTCAATGGCAAAAATCAATGAATATTGTAAATGCACAAACAGTAATATCTCCACATTGCACGGTGCAATTCTGAAATTTTTAGCTTTTTCCTGTTAATCCTAGCATGATAAAGAAGATTCAAAGAGAGTGAGATGTCAGCTCCTTTCATTCAGTCAGTAGCTTCAAACATTTCTGGACGTTTTTCAATGGCAAAAATCAATGAATATTGTAAATGCACAAACAGTAATATCTCCACATTGCACGGTGCAATTCTGAAATTTTTAGCTTTTTCCTGTTAATCCTAGCATGATAAAGAAGATTCAAAGAGAGTGAGATGCCAGCTCCTTTCATTCAGTCAGTAGCTTCAAACATTTCTGGTATATGAAAAACATGTTTTTCAATGGCAAAAATCAATGAATATTGTAAATGCACAAACAGTAATATCTCCACATTGCACGGTGCAATTCTGAAATTTTTAGCTTTTTCCTGTTAATCCTAGCATGATAAAGAAGATTCAAAGAGAGTGAGATGCCAGCTCCTTTCATTCAGTCAGTAGCTTCAAACATTTCTGGTATATGAAAAACATGTTTTTCAATGGCAAAAATCAATGAATATTGTAAATGCACAAACAGTAATATCTCCACATTGCACGGTGCAATTCTGAAATTTTTAGCTTTTTCCTGTTAATCCTAGCATGATAAAGAAGATTCAAAGAGAGTGAGATGCCAGCTCCTTTCATTCAGTCAGTAGCTTCAAACATTTCTGGTATATGAAAAACATGTTTTTCAATGGCAAAAATCAATGAATATTGTAAATGCACAAACAGTAATATCTCCACATTGCACGGTGCAATTCTGAAATTTTTAGCTTTTTCCTGTTAATCCTAGCATGATAAAGAAGATTCAAAGAGAGTGAGATGCCAGCTCCTTTCATTCAGTCAGTAGCTTCAAACATTTCTGGACGTTTTTCAATGGCAAAAATCAATGAATATTGTAAATGCACAAACAGTAATATCTCCACATTGCACGGTGCAATTCTGAAATTTTTAGCTTTTTCCTGTTAATCCTAGCATGATAAAGAAGATTCAAAGAGAGTGAGATGCCAGCTCCTTTCATTCAGTCAGTAGCTTCAAACATTTCTGGACGTTTTTCAATGGCAAAAATCAATGAATATTGTAAATGCACAAACAGTAATATCTCCACATTGCACGGTGCAATTCTGAAATTTTTAGCTTTTTCCTGTTAATCCTAGCATGATAAAGAAGATTCAAAGAGAGTGAGATGCCAGCTCCTTTCATTCAGTCAGTAGCTTCAAACATTTCTGGTATATGAAAAACATGTTTTTCAATGGCAAAAATCAATGAATATTGTAAATGCACAAACAGTAATATCTCCACATTGCACGGTGCAATTCTGAAATTTTTAGCTTTTTCCTGTTAATCCTAGCATGATAAAGAAGATTCAAAGAGAGTGAGATGCCAGCTCCTTTCATTCAGTCAGTAGCTTCAAACATTTCTGGTATATGAAAAACATGTTTTTCAATGGCAAAAATCAATGAATATTGTAAATGCACAAACAGTAATATCTCCACATTGCACGGTGCAATTCTGAAATTTTTAGCTTTTTCCTGTTAATCCTAGCATGATAAAGAAGATTCAAAGAGAGTGAGATGCCAGCTCCTTTCATTCAGTCAGTAGCTTCAAACATTTCTGGTATATGAAAAACATGTTTTTCAATGGCAAAAATCAATGAATATTGTAAATGCACAAACAGTAATATCTCCACATTGCACGGTGCAATTCTGAAATTTTTAGCTTTTTCCTGTTAATCCTAGCATGATAAAGAAGATTCAAAGAGAGTGAGATGCCAGCTCCTTTCATTCAGTCAGTAGCTTCAAACATTTCTGGACGTTTTTCAATGGCAAAAATCAATGAATATTGTAAATGCACAAACAGTAATATCTCCACATTGCACGGTGCAATTCTGAAATTTTTAGCTTTTTCCTGTTAATCCTAGCATGATAAAGAAGATTCAAAGAGAGTGAGATGCCAGCTCCTTTCATTCAGTCAGTAGCTTCAAACATTTCTGGACGTTTTTCAATGGCAAAAATCAATGAATATTGTAAATGCACAAACAGTAATATCTCCACATTGCACGGTGCAATTCTGAAATTTTTAGCTTTTTCCTGTTAATCCTAGCATGATAAAGAAGATTCAAAGAGAGTGAGATGCCAGCTCCTTTCATTCAGTCAGTAGCTTCAAACATTTCTGGTATATGAAAAACATGTTTTTCAATGGCAAAAATCAATGAATATTGTAAATGCACAAACAGTAATATCTCCACATTGCACGGTGCAATTCTGAAATTTTTAGCTTTTTCCTGTTAATCCTAGCATGATAAAGAAGATTCAAAGAGAGTGAGATGCCAGCTCCTTTCATTCAGTCAGTAGCTTCAAACATTTCTGGACGTTTTTCAATGGCAAAAATCAATGAATATTGTAAATGCACAAACAGTAATATCTCCACATTGCTCGGTGCAATTCTGAAATTTTTAGCTTTTTCCTGTTAATCCTAGCATGATAAAGAAGATTCAAAGAGAGTGAGATGCCAGCTCCTTTCATTCAGTCAGTAGCTTCAAACATTTCTGGTATATGAAAAACATGTTTTTCAATGGCAAAAATCAATGAATATTGTAAATGCACAAACAGTAATATCTCCACATTGCACGGTGCAATTCTGAAATTTTTAGCTTTTTCCTGTTAATCCTAGCATGATAAAGAAGATTCAAAGAGAGTGAGATGCCAGCTCCTTTCATTCAGTCAGTAGCTTCAAACATTTCTGGTATATGAAAAACATGTTTTTCAATGGCAAAAATCAATGAATATTGTAAATGCACAAACAGTAATATCTCCACATTGCACGGTGCAATTCTGAAATTTTTAGCTTTTTCCTGTTAATCCTAGCATGATAAAGAAGATTCAAAGAGAGTGAGATGCCAGCTCCTTTCATTCAGTCAGTAGCTTCAAACATTTCTGGACGTTTTTCAATGGCAAAAATCAATGAATATTGTAAATGCACAAACAGTAATATCTCCACATTGCACGGTGCAATTCTGAAATTTTTAGCTTTTTCCTGTTAATCCTAGCATGATAAAGAAGATTCAAAGAGAGTGAGATGCCAGCTCCTTTCATTCAGTCAGTAGCTTCAAACATTTCTGGACGTTTTTCAATGGCAAAAATCAATGAATATTGTAAATGCACAAACAGTAATATCTCCACATTGCACGGTGCAATTCTGAAATTTTTAGCTTTTTCCTGTTAATCCTAGCATGATAAAGAAGATTCAAAGAGAGTGAGATGCCAGCTCCTTTCATTCAGTCAGTAGCTTCAAACATTTCTGGTATATGAAAAACATGTTTTTCAATGGCAAAAATCAATGAATATTGTAAATGCACAAACAGTAATATCTCCACATTGCACGGTGCAATTCTGAAATTTTTAGCTTTTTCCTGTTAATCCTAGCATGATAAAGAAGATTCAAAGAGAGTGAGATGCCAGCTCCTTTCATTCAGTCAGTAGCTTCAAACATTTCTGGACGTTTTTCAATGGCAAAAATCAATGAATATTGTAAATGCACAAACAGTAATATCTCCACATTGCACGGTGCAATTCTGAAATTTTTAGCTTTTTCCTGTTAATCCTAGCATGATAAAGAAGATTCAAAGAGAGTGAGATGCCAGCTCCTTTCATTCAGTCAGTAGCTTCAAACATTTCTGGACGTTTTTCAATGGCAAAAATCAATGAATATTGTAAATGCACAAACAGTAATATCTCCACATTGCACGGTGCAATTCTGAAATTTTTAGCTTTTTCCTGTTAATCCTAGCATGATAAAGAAGATTCAAAGAGAGTGAGATGCCAGCTCCTTTCATTCAGTCAGTAGCTTCAAACATTTCTGGATATGCGTTTTTCAATGGCAAAAATCAATGAATATTGTAAATGCACAAACAGTAATATCTCCACATTGCACGGTGCAATTCTGAAATTTTTAGCTTTTTCCTGTTAATCCTAGCATGATAAAGAAGATTCAAAGAGAGTGAGATGCCAGCTCCTTTCATTCAGTCAGTAGCTTCAAACATTTCTGGTATATGAAAAACATGTTTTTCAATGGCAAAAATCAATGAATATTGTAAATGCACAAACAGTAATATCTCCACATTGCACGGTGCAATTCTGAAATTTTTAGCTTTTTCCTGTTAATCCTAGCATGATAAAGAAGATTCAAAGAGAGTGAGATGCCAGCTCCTTTCATTCAGTCAGTAGCTTCAAACATTTCTGGTATATGAAAAACATGTTTTTCAATGGCAAAAATCAATGAATATTGTAAATGCACAAACAGTAATATCTCCACATTGCACGGTGCAATTCTGAAATTTTTAGCTTTTTCCTGTTAATCCTAGCATGATAAAGAAGATTCAAAGAGAGTGAGATGCCAGCTCCTTTCATTCAGTCAGTAGCTTCAAACATTTCTGGTATATGAAAAACTGTTTTTCAATGGCAAAAATCAATGAATATTGTAAATGCACAAACAGTAATATCTCCACATTGCACGGTGCAATTCTGAAATTTTTAGCTTTTTCCTGTTAATCCTAGCATGATAAAGAAGATTCAAAGAGAGTGAGATGCCAGCTCCTTTCATTCAGTCAGTAGCTTCAAACATTTCTGGTATATGCTGTTTTTCAATGGCAAAAATCAATGAATATTGTAAATGCACAAACAGTAATATCTCCACATTGCACGGTGCAATTCTGAAATTTTTAGCTTTTTCCTGTTAATCCTAGCATGATAAAGAAGATTCAAAGAGAGTGAGATGCCAGCTCCTTTCATTCAGTCAGTAGCTTCAAACATTTCTGGTATATGAAAAACATGTTTTTCAATGGCAAAAATCAATGAATATTGTAAATGCACAAACAGTAATATCTCCACATTGCACGGTGCAATTCTGAAATTTTTAGCTTTTTCCTGTTAATCCTAGCATGATAAAGAAGATTCAAAGAGAGTGAGATGCCAGCTCCTTTCATTCAGTCAGTAGCTTCAAACATTTCTGGTATATGAAACTGTTTTTCAATGGCAAAAATCAATGAATATTGTAAATGCACAAACAGTAATATCTCCACATTGCACGGTGCAATTCTGAAATTTTTAGCTTTTTCCTGTTAATCCTAGCATGATAAAGAAGATTCAAAGAGAGTGAGATGCCAGCTCCTTTCATTCAGTCAGTAGCTTCAAACATTTCTGGTATATGAAAAACATGTTTTTCAATGGCAAAAATCAATGAATATTGTAAATGCACAAACAGTAATATCTCCACATTGCACGGTGCAATTCTGAAATTTTTAGCTTTTTCCTGTTAATCCTAGCATGATAAAGAAGATTCAAAGAGAGTGAGATGCCAGCTCCTTTCATTCAGTCAGTAGCTTCAAACATTTCTGGACGTTTTTCAATGGCAAAAATCAATGAATATTGTAAATGCACAAACAGTAATATCTCCACATTGCACGGTGCAATTCTGAAATTTTTAGCTTTTTCCTGTTAATCCTAGCATGATAAAGAAGATTCAAAGAGAGTGAGATGCCAGCTCCTTTCATTCAGTCAGTAGCTTCAAACATTTCTGGTATATGAAAACATGTTTTTCAATGGCAAAAATCAATGAATATTGTAAATGCACAAACAGTAATATCTCCACATTGCACGGTGCAATTCTGAAATTTTTAGCTTTTTCCTGTTAATCCTAGCATGATAAAGAAGATTCAAAGAGAGTGAGATGCCAGCTCCTTTCATTCAGTCAGTAGCTTCAAACATTTCTGGTATATGAAAAACATGTTTTTCAATGGCAAAAATCAATGAATATTGTAAATGCACAAACAGTAATATCTCCACATTGCACGGTGCAATTCTGAAATTTTTAGCTTTTTCCTGTTAATCCTAGCATGATAAAGAAGATTCAAAGAGAGTGAGATGCCAGCTCCTTTCATTCAGTCAGTAGCTTCAAACATTTCTGGTATATGAAAAACATGTTTTTCAATGGCAAAAATCAATGAATATTGTAAATGCACAAACAGTAATATCTCCACATTGCACGGTGCAATTCTGAAATTTTTAGCTTTTTCCTGTTAATCCTAGCATGATAAAGAAGATTCAAAGAGAGTGAGATGCCAGCTCCTTTCATTCAGTCAGTAGCTTCAAACATTTCTGGATATGAAAACATGTTTTTCAATGGCAAAAATCAATGAATATTGTAAATGCACAAACAGTAATATCTCCACATTGCACGGTGCAATTCTGAAATTTTTAGCTTTTTCCTGTTAATCCTAGCATGATAAAGAAGATTCAAAGAGAGTGAGATGCCAGCTCCTTTCATTCAGTCAGTAGCTTCAAACATTTCTGGTATATGAAAAACTGTTTTTCAATGGCAAAAATCAATGAATATTGTAAATGCACAAACAGTAATATCTCCACATTGCACGGTGCAATTCTGAAATTTTTAGCTTTTTCCTGTTAATCCTAGCATGATAAAGAAGATTCAAAGAGAGTGAGATGCCAGCTCCTTTCATTCAGTCAGTAGCTTCAAACATTTCTGGTATATGAAAAACATGTTTTTCAATGGCAAAAATCAATGAATATTGTAAATGCACAAACAGTAATATCTCCACATTGCACGGTGCAATTCTGAAATTTTTAGCTTTTTCCTGTTAATCCTAGCATGATAAAGAAGATTCAAAGAGAGTGAGATGCCAGCTCCTTTCATTCAGTCAGTAGCTTCAAACATTTCTGGTGAAAAACATGTTTTTCAATGGCAAAAATCAATGAATATTGTAAATGCACAAACAGTAATATCTCCACATTGCACGGTGCAATTCTGAAATTTTTAGCTTTTTCCTGTTAATCCTAGCATGATAAAGAAGATTCAAAGAGAGTGAGATGCCAGCTCCTTTCATTCAGTCAGTAGCTTCAAACATTTCTGGTAGAAACAGTTTTTCAATGGCAAAAATCAATGAATATTGTAAATGCACAAACAGTAATATCTCCACATTGCACGGTGCAATTCTGAAATTTTTAGCTTTTTCCTGTTAATCCTAGCATGATAAAGAAGATTCAAAGAGAGTGAGATGCCAGCTCCTTTCATTCAGTCAGTAGCTTCAAACATTTCTGGTATATGAAAACATGTTTTTCAATGGCAAAAATCAATGAATATTGTAAATGCACAAACAGTAATATCTCCACATTGCACGGTGCAATTCTGAAATTTTTAGCTTTTTCCTGTTAATCCTAGCATGATAAAGAAGATTCAAAGAGAGTGAGATGCCAGCTCCTTTCATTCAGTCAGTAGCTTCAAACATTTCTGGTATATGAAAAACATGTTTTTCAATGGCAAAAATCAATGAATATTGTAAATGCACAAACAGTAATATCTCCACATTGCACGGTGCAATTCTGAAATTTTTAGCTTTTTCCTGTTAATCCTAGCATGATAAAGAAGATTCAAAGAGAGTGAGATGCCAGCTCCTTTCATTCAGTCAGTAGCTTCAAACATTTCTGGTATATGAAAACATGTTTTTCAATGGCAAAAATCAATGAATATTGTAAATGCACAAACAGTAATATCTCCACATTGCACGGTGCAATTCTGAAATTTTTAGCTTTTTCCTGTTAATCCTAGCATGATAAAGAAGATTCAAAGAGAGTGAGATGCCAGCTCCTTTCATTCAGTCAGTAGCTTCAAACATTTCTGGACGTTTTTCAATGGCAAAAATCAATGAATATTGTAAATGCACAAACAGTAATATCTCCACATTGCACGGTGCAATTCTGAAATTTTTAGCTTTTTCCTGTTAATCCTAGCATGATAAAGAAGATTCAAAGAGAGTGAGATGCCAGCTCCTTTCATTCAGTCAGTAGCTTCAAACATTTCTGGTATATGAAAAACATGTTTTTCAATGGCAAAAATCAATGAATATTGTAAATGCACAAACAGTAATATCTCCACATTGCACGGTGCAATTCTGAAATTTTTAGCTTTTTCCTGTTAATCCTAGCATGATAAAGAAGATTCAAAGAGAGTGAGATGCCAGCTCCTTTCATTCAGTCAGTAGCTTCAAACATTTCTGGTATATGAAAAACATGTTTTTCAATGGCAAAAATCAATGAATATTGTAAATGCACAAACAGTAATATCTCCACATTGCACGGTGCAATTCTGAAATTTTTAGCTTTTTCCTGTTAATCCTAGCATGATAAAGAAGATTCAAAGAGAGTGAGATGCCAGCTCCTTTCATTCAGTCAGTAGCTTCAAACATTTCTGGTATATGAAAAACATGTTTTTCAATGGCAAAAATCAATGAATATTGTAAATGCACAAACAGTAATATCTCCACATTGCACGGTGCAATTCTGAAATTTTTAGCTTTTTCCTGTTAATCCTAGCATGATAAAGAAGATTCAAAGAGAGTGAGATGCCAGCTCCTTTCATTCAGTCAGTAGCTTCAAACATTTCTGGTATATGAAACATGTTTTTCAATGGCAAAAATCAATGAATATTGTAAATGCACAAACAGTAATATCTCCACATTGCACGGTGCAATTCTGAAATTTTTAGCTTTTTCCTGTTAATCCTAGCATGATAAAGAAGATTCAAAGAGAGTGAGATGCCAGCTCCTTTCATTCAGTCAGTAGCTTCAAACATTTCTGGTATATGAACATGTTTTTCAATGGCAAAAATCAATGAATATTGTAAATGCACAAACAGTAATATCTCCACATTGCACGGTGCAATTCTGAAATTTTTAGCTTTTTCCTGTTAATCCTAGCATGATAAAGAAGATTCAAAGAGAGTGAGATGCCAGCTCCTTTCATTCAGTCAGTAGCTTCAAACATTTCTGGTATATGAAAACATGTTTTTCAATGGCAAAAATCAATGAATATTGTAAATGCACAAACAGTAATATCTCCACATTGCACGGTGCAATTCTGAAATTTTTAGCTTTTTCCTGTTAATCCTAGCATGATAAAGAAGATTCAAAGAGAGTGAGATGCCAGCTCCTTTCATTCAGTCAGTAGCTTCAAACATTTCTGGTATATGAAAAACATGTTTTTCAATGGCAAAAATCAATGAATATTGTAAATGCACAAACAGTAATATCTCCACATTGCACGGTGCAATTCTGAAATTTTTAGCTTTTTCCTGTTAATCCTAGCATGATAAAGAAGATTCAAAGAGAGTGAGATGCCAGCTCCTTTCATTCAGTCAGTAGCTTCAAACATTTCTGGTATATGAAAACATGTTTTTCAATGGCAAAAATCAATGAATATTGTAAATGCACAAACAGTAATATCTCCACATTGCACGGTGCAATTCTGAAATTTTTAGCTTTTTCCTGTTAATCCTAGCATGATAAAGAAGATTCAAAGAGAGTGAGATGCCAGCTCCTTTCATTCAGTCAGTAGCTTCAAACATTTCTGGTATATGAACATGTTTTTCAATGGCAAAAATCAATGAATATTGTAAATGCACAAACAGTAATATCTCCACATTGCACGGTGCAATTCTGAAATTTTTAGCTTTTTCCTGTTAATCCTAGCATGATAAAGAAGATTCAAAGAGAGTGAGATGCCAGCTCCTTTCATTCAGTCAGTAGCTTCAAACATTTCTGGTATATGAAAAACATGTTTTTCAATGGCAAAAATCAATGAATATTGTAAATGCACAAACAGTAATATCTCCACATTGCACGGTGCAATTCTGAAATTTTTAGCTTTTTCCTGTTAATCCTAGCATGATAAAGAAGATTCAAAGAGAGTGAGATGCCAGCTCCTTTCATTCAGTCAGTAGCTTCAAACATTTCTGGTATGAACATGTTTTTCAATGGCAAAAATCAATGAATATTGTAAATGCACAAACAGTAATATCTCCACATTGCACGGTGCAATTCTGAAATTTTTAGCTTTTTCCTGTTAATCCTAGCATGATAAAGAAGATTCAAAGAGAGTGAGATGCCAGCTCCTTTCATTCAGTCAGTAGCTTCAAACATTTCTGGTATATGAACATGTTTTTCAATGGCAAAAATCAATGAATATTGTAAATGCACAAACAGTAATATCTCCACATTGCACGGTGCAATTCTGAAATTTTTAGCTTTTTCCTGTTAATCCTAGCATGATAAAGAAGATTCAAAGAGAGTGAGATGCCAGCTCCTTTCATTCAGTCAGTAGCTTCAAACATTTCTGGTATATGAAAAACATGTTTTTCAATGGCAAAAATCAATGAATATTGTAAATGCACAAACAGTAATATCTCCACATTGCACGGTGCAATTCTGAAATTTTTAGCTTTTTCCTGTTAATCCTAGCATGATAAAGAAGATTCAAAGAGAGTGAGATGCCAGCTCCTTTCATTCAGTCAGTAGCTTCAAACATTTCTGGTATATGAAAAACATGTTTTTCAATGGCAAAAATCAATGAATATTGTAAATGCACAAACAGTAATATCTCCACATTGCACGGTGCAATTCTGAAATTTTTAGCTTTTTCCTGTTAATCCTAGCATGATAAAGAAGATTCAAAGAGAGTGAGATGCCAGCTCCTTTCATTCAGTCAGTAGCTTCAAACATTTCTGGTATATGAAAAACATGTTTTTCAATGGCAAAAATCAATGAATATTGTAAATGCACAAACAGTAATATCTCCACATTGCACGGTGCAATTCTGAAATTTTTAGCTTTTTCCTGTTAATCCTAGCATGATAAAGAAGATTCAAAGAGAGTGAGATGCCAGCTCCTTTCATTCAGTCAGTAGCTTCAAACATTTCTGGTATATGAAAAACATGTTTTTCAATGGCAAAAATCAATGAATATTGTAAATGCACAAACAGTAATATCTCCACATTGCACGGTGCAATTCTGAAATTTTTAGCTTTTTCCTGTTAATCCTAGCATGATAAAGAAGATTCAAAGAGAGTGAGATGCCAGCTCCTTTCATTCAGTCAGTAGCTTCAAACATTTCTGGTATATGAAAAACATGTTTTTCAATGGCAAAAATCAATGAATATTGTAAATGCACAAACAGTAATATCTCCACATTGCACGGTGCAATTCTGAAATTTTTAGCTTTTTCCTGTTAATCCTAGCATGATAAAGAAGATTCAAAGAGAGTGAGATGCCAGCTCCTTTCATTCAGTCAGTAGCTTCAAACATTTCTGGTATATGAAAAACATGTTTTTCAATGGCAAAAATCAATGAATATTGTAAATGCACAAACAGTAATATCTCCACATTGCACGGTGCAATTCTGAAATTTTTAGCTTTTTCCTGTTAATCCTAGCATGATAAAGAAGATTCAAAGAGAGTGAGATGCCAGCTCCTTTCATTCAGTCAGTAGCTTCAAACATTTCTGGTATATGAAAAACATGTTTTTCAATGGCAAAAATCAATGAATATTGTAAATGCACAAACAGTAATATCTCCACATTGCACGGTGCAATTCTGAAATTTTTAGCTTTTTCCTGTTAATCCTAGCATGATAAAGAAGATTCAAAGAGAGTGAGATGCCAGCTCCTTTCATTCAGTCAGTAGCTTCAAACATTTCTGGTATATGAAAAACATGTTTTTCAATGGCAAAAATCAATGAATATTGTAAATGCACAAACAGTAATATCTCCACATTGCACGGTGCAATTCTGAAATTTTTAGCTTTTTCCTGTTAATCCTAGCATGATAAAGAAGATTCAAAGAGAGTGAGATGCCAGCTCCTTTCATTCAGTCAGTAGCTTCAAACATTTCTGGTATATGAAAACATGTTTTTCAATGGCAAAAATCAATGAATATTGTAAATGCACAAACAGTAATATCTCCACATTGCACGGTGCAATTCTGAAATTTTTAGCTTTTTCCTGTTAATCCTAGCATGATAAAGAAGATTCAAAGAGAGTGAGATGCCAGCTCCTTTCATTCAGTCAGTAGCTTCAAACATTTCTGGTATATGAAAAACATGTTTTTCAATGGCAAAAATCAATGAATATTGTAAATGCACAAACAGTAATATCTCCACATTGCACGGTGCAATTCTGAAATTTTTAGCTTTTTCCTGTTAATCCTAGCATGATAAAGAAGATTCAAAGAGAGTGAGATGCCAGCTCCTTTCATTCAGTCAGTAGCTTCAAACATTTCTGGTAGTTTTTCAATGAAAAACATGTTTTTCAATGGCAAAAATCAATGAATATTGTAAATGCACAAACAGTAATATCTCCACATTGCACGGTGCAATTCTGAAATTTTTAGCTTTTTCCTGTTAATCCTAGCATGATAAAGAAGATTCAAAGAGAGTGAGATGCCAGCTCCTTTCATTCAGTCAGTAGCTTCAAACATTTCTGGTATATGAAAAACATGTTTTTCAATGGCAAAAATCAATGAATATTGTAAATGCACAAACAGTAATATCTCCACATTGCACGGTGCAATTCTGAAATTTTTAGCTTTTTCCTGTTAATCCTAGCATGATAAAGAAGATTCAAAGAGAGTGAGATGCCAGCTCCTTTCATTCAGTCAGTAGCTTCAAACATTTCTGGTATATGAAAAACATGTTTTTCAATGGCAAAAATCAATGAATATTGTAAATGCACAAACAGTAATATCTCCACATTGCACGGTGCAATTCTGAAATTTTTAGCTTTTTCCTGTTAATCCTAGCATGATAAAGAAGATTCAAAGAGAGTGAGATGCCAGCTCCTTTCATTCAGTCAGTAGCTTCAAACATTTCTGGTATATGAAAAACATGTTTTTCAATGGCAAAAATCAATGAATATTGTAAATGCACAAACAGTAATATCTCCACATTGCACGGTGCAATTCTGAAATTTTTAGCTTTTTCCTGTTAATCCTAGCATGATAAAGAAGATTCAAAGAGAGTGAGATGCCAGCTCCTTTCATTCAGTCAGTAGCTTCAAACATTTCTGGTATATGAAAAACATGTTTTTCAATGGCAAAAATCAATGAATATTGTAAATGCACAAACAGTAATATCTCCACATTGCACGGTGCAATTCTGAAATTTTTAGCTTTTTCCTGTTAATCCTAGCATGATAAAGAAGATTCAAAGAGAGTGAGATGCCAGCTCCTTTCATTCAGTCAGTAGCTTCAAACATTTCTGGTATATGAAAAACATGTTTTTCAATGGCAAAAATCAATGAATATTGTAAATGCACAAACAGTAATATCTCCACATTGCACGGTGCAATTCTGAAATTTTTAGCTTTTTCCTGTTAATCCTAGCATGATAAAGAAGATTCAAAGAGAGTGAGATGCCAGCTCCTTTCATTCAGTCAGTAGCTTCAAACATTTCTGGTATATGAAAAACATGTTTTTCAATGGCAAAAATCAATGAATATTGTAAATGCACAAACAGTAATATCTCCACATTGCACGGTGCAATTCTGAAATTTTTAGCTTTTTCCTGTTAATCCTAGCATGATAAAGAAGATTCAAAGAGAGTGAGATGCCAGCTCCTTTCATTCAGTCAGTAGCTTCAAACATTTCTGGTATATGAAAAACATGTTTTTCAATGGCAAAAATCAATGAATATTGTAAATGCACAAACAGTAATATCTCCACATTGCACGGTGCAATTCTGAAATTTTTAGCTTTTTCCTGTTAATCCTAGCATGATAAAGAAGATTCAAAGAGAGTGAGATGCCAGCTCCTTTCATTCAGTCAGTAGCTTCAAACATTTCTGGTATATGAAAAACATGTTTTTCAATGGCAAAAATCAATGAATATTGTAAATGCACAAACAGTAATATCTCCACATTGCACGGTGCAATTCTGAAATTTTTAGCTTTTTCCTGTTAATCCTAGCATGATAAAGAAGATTCAAAGAGAGTGAGATGCCAGCTCCTTTCATTCAGTCAGTAGCTTCAAACATTTCTGGTATATGAAAACATGTTTTTCAATGGCAAAAATCAATGAATATTGTAAATGCACAAACAGTAATATCTCCACATTGCACGGTGCAATTCTGAAATTTTTAGCTTTTTCCTGTTAATCCTAGCATGATAAAGAAGATTCAAAGAGAGTGAGATGCCAGCTCCTTTCATTCAGTCAGTAGCTTCAAACATTTCTGGTATATGAAAAACATGTTTTTCAATGGCAAAAATCAATGAATATTGTAAATGCACAAACAGTAATATCTCCACATTGCACTTTTAGCTTTTTCCTGTTAATCCTAGCATGATAAAGAAGATTCAAAGAGAGTGAGATGCCAGCTCCTTTCATTCAGTCAGTAGCTTCAAACATTTCTGGTATATGAAAAACATGTTTTTCAATGGCAAAAATCAATGAATATTGTAAATGCACAAACAGTAATATCTCCACATTGCACGGTGCAATTCTGAAATTTTTAGCTTTTTCCTGTTAATCCTAGCATGATAAAGAAGATTCAAAGAGAGTGAGATGCCAGCTCCTTTCATTCAGTCAGTAGCTTCAAACATTTCTGGTATATGAAAAACATGTTTTTCAATGGCAAAAATCAATGAATATTGTAAATGCACAAACAGTAATATCTCCACATTGCACGGTGCAATTCTGAAATTTTTAGCTTTTTCCTGTTAATCCTAGCATGATAAAGAAGATTCAAAGAGAGTGAGATGCCAGCTCCTTTCATTCAGTCAGTAGCTTCAAACATTTCTGGTATGGAAAAACATGTTTTTCAATGGCAAAAATCAATGAATATTGTAAATGCACAAACAGTAATATCTCCACATTGCACGGTGCAATTCTGAAATTTTTAGCTTTTTCCTGTTAATCCTAGCATGATAAAGAAGATTCAAAGAGAGTGAGATGCCAGCTCCTTTCATTCAGTCAGTAGCTTCAAACATTTCTGGTATATGAAAACATGTTTTTCAATGGCAAAAATCAATGAATATTGTAAATGCACAAACAGTAATATCTCCACATTGCACGGTGCAATTCTGAAATTTTTAGCTTTTTCCTGTTAATCCTAGCATGATAAAGAAGATTCAAAGAGAGTGAGATGCCAGCTCCTTTCATTCAGTCAGTAGCTTCAAACATTTCTGGTATATGAAAAACATGTTTTTCAATGGCAAAAATCAATGAATATTGTAAATGCACAAACAGTAATATCTCCACATTGCACGGTGCAATTCTGAAATTTTTAGCTTTTTCCTGTTAATCCTAGCATGATAAAGAAGATTCAAAGAGAGTGAGATGCCAGCTCCTTTCATTCAGTCAGTAGCTTCAAACATTTCTGGTATATGAAAAACATGTTTTTCAATGGCAAAAATCAATGAATATTGTAAATGCACAAACAGTAATATCTCCACATTGCACGGTGCAATTCTGAAATTTTTAGCTTTTTCCTGTTAATCCTAGCATGATAAAGAAGATTCAAAGAGAGTGAGATGCCAGCTCCTTTCATTCAGTCAGTAGCTTCAAACATTTCTGGTATATGAAAACATGTTTTTCAATGGCAAAAATCAATGAATATTGTAAATGCACAAACAGTAATATCTCCACATTGCACGGTGCAATTCTGAAATTTTTAGCTTTTTCCTGTTAATCCTAGCATGATAAAGAAGATTCAAAGAGAGTGAGATGCCAGCTCCTTTCATTCAGTCAGTAGCTTCAAACATTTCTGGTATATGAAAAACATGTTTTTCAATGGCAAAAATCAATGAATATTGTAAATGCACAAACAGTAATATCTCCACATTGCACGGTGCAATTCTGAAATTTTTAGCTTTTTCCTGTTAATCCTAGCATG
Organism: Phyllobates terribilis; assembly: GCF_046119375.1. NCBI lineage: Eukaryota > Metazoa > Chordata > Amphibia > Anura > Dendrobatidae > Phyllobates > Phyllobates terribilis. Next base: position 34,643 of record NW_027367418.1, on the reverse strand, counting down.
ATAAAGAAGATTCAAAGAGAGTGAGATGCCAGCTCCTTTCATTCAGTCAGTAGCTTCAAACATTTCTGGTATATGAAAACATGTTTTTCAATGGCAAAAATCAATGAATATTGTAAATGCACAAACAGTAATATCTCCACATTGCACGGTGCAATTCTGAAATTTTTAGCTTTTTCCTGTTAATCCTAGCATGATAAAGAAGATTCAAAGAGAGTGAGATGCCAGCTCCTTTCATTCAGTCAGTAGCTTCAAACATTTCTGGTATATGAAAACATGTTTTTCAATGGCAAAAATCAATGAATATTGTAAATGCACAAACAGTAATATCTCCACATTGCACGGTGCAATTCTGAAATTTTTAGCTTTTTCCTGTTAATCCTAGCATGATAAAGAAGATTCAAAGAGAGTGAGATGCCAGCTCCTTTCATTCAGTCAGTAGCTTCAAACATTTCTGGTATATGACAGTTTTTCAATGGCAAAAATCAATGAATATTGTAAATGCACAAACAGTAATATCTCCACATTGCACGGTGCAATTCTGAAATTTTTAGCTTTTTCCTGTTAATCCTAGCATGATAAAGAAGATTCAAAGAGAGTGAGATGCCAGCTCCTTTCATTCAGTCAGTAGCTTCAAACATTTCTGGTATATGAAAAACATGTTTTTCAATGGCAAAAATCAATGAATATTGTAAATGCACAAACAGTAATATCTCCACATTGCACGGTGCAATTCTGAAATTTTTAGCTTTTTCCTGTTAATCCTAGCATGATAAAGAAGATTCAAAGAGAGTGAGATGCCAGCTCCTTTCATTCAGTCAGTAGCTTCAAACATTTCTGGTATATGAAAAACATGTTTTTCAATGGCAAAAATCAATGAATATTGTAAATGCACAAACAGTAATATCTCCACATTGCACGGTGCAATTCTGAAATTTTTAGCTTTTTCCTGTTAATCCTAGCATGATAAAGAAGATTCAAAGAGAGTGAGATGCCAGCTCCTTTCATTCAGTCAGTAGCTTCAAACATTTCTGGTATATGAAAAACATGTTTTTCAATGGCAAAAATCAATGAATATTGTAAATGCACAAACAGTAATATCTCCACATTGCACGGTGCAATTCTGAAATTTTTAGCTTTTTCCTGTTAATCCTAGCATGATAAAGAAGATTCAAAGAGAGTGAGATGCCAGCTCCTTTCATTCAGTCAGTAGCTTCAAACATTTCTGGTATATGAAAAACATGTTTTTCAATGGCAAAAATCAATGAATATTGTAAATGCACAAACAGTAATATCTCCACATTGCACGGTGCAATTCTGAAATTTTTAGCTTTTTCCTGTTAATCCTAGCATGATAAAGAAGATTCAAAGAGAGTGAGATGCCAGCTCCTTTCATTCAGTCAGTAGCTTCAAACATTTCTGGTATATGAAAACATGTTTTTCAATGGCAAAAATCAATGAATATTGTAAATGCACAAACAGTAATATCTCCACATTGCACGGTGCAATTCTGAAATTTTTAGCTTTTTCCTGTTAATCCTAGCATGATAAAGAAGATTCAAAGAGAGTGAGATGCCAGCTCCTTTCATTCAGTCAGTAGCTTCAAACATTTCTGGTATATGAAAAACATGTTTTTCAATGGCAAAAATCAATGAATATTGTAAATGCACAAACAGTAATATCTCCACATTGCACGGTGCAATTCTGAAATTTTTAGCTTTTTCCTGTTAATCCTAGCATGATAAAGAAGATTCAAAGAGAGTGAGATGCCAGCTCCTTTCATTCAGTCAGTAGCTTCAAACATTTCTGGTATATGAAAAACATGTTTTTCAATGGCAAAAATCAATGAATATTGTAAATGCACAAACAGTAATATCTCCACATTGCACGGTGCAATTCTGAAATTTTTAGCTTTTTCCTGTTAATCCTAGCATGATAAAGAAGATTCAAAGAGAGTGAGATGCCAGCTCCTTTCATTCAGTCAGTAGCTTCAAACATTTCTGGTATATGAAAAACATGTTTTTCAATGGCAAAAATCAATGAATATTGTAAATGCACAAACAGTAATATCTCCACATTGCACGGTGCAATTCTGAAATTTTTAGCTTTTTCCTGTTAATCCTAGCATGATAAAGAAGATTCAAAGAGAGTGAGATGCCAGCTCCTTTCATTCAGTCAGTAGCTTCAAACATTTCTGGTATATGAAACAGTTTTTCAATGGCAAAAATCAATGAATATTGTAAATGCACAAACAGTAATATCTCCACATTGCACGGTGCAATTCTGAAATTTTTAGCTTTTTCCTGTTAATCCTAGCATGATAAAGAAGATTCAAAGAGAGTGAGATGCCAGCTCCTTTCATTCAGTCAGTAGCTTCAAACATTTCTGGTATATGAAAAACATGTTTTTCAATGGCAAAAATCAATGAATATTGTAAATGCACAAACAGTAATATCTCCACATTGCACGGTGCAATTCTGAAATTTTTAGCTTTTTCCTGTTAATCCTAGCATGATAAAGAAGATTCAAAGAGAGTGAGATGCCAGCTCCTTTCATTCAGTCAGTAGCTTCAAACATTTCTGGTATATGAAAACATGTTTTTCAATGGCAAAAATCAATGAATATTGTAAATGCACAAACAGTAATATCTCCACATTGCACGGTGCAATTCTGAAATTTTTAGCTTTTTCCTGTTAATCCTAGCATGATAAAGAAGATTCAAAGAGAGTGAGATGCCAGCTCCTTTCATTCAGTCAGTAGCTTCAAACATTTCTGGTATATGAAAAACATGTTTTTCAATGGCAAAAATCAATGAATATTGTAAATGCACAAACAGTAATATCTCCACATTGCACGGTGCAATTCTGAAATTTTTAGCTTTTTCCTGTTAATCCTAGCATGATAAAGAAGATTCAAAGAGAGTGAGATGCCAGCTCCTTTCATTCAGTCAGTAGCTTCAAACATTTCTGGTATATGAAAAACATGTTTTTCAATGGCAAAAATCAATGAATATTGTAAATGCACAAACAGTAATATCTCCACATTGCACGGTGCAATTCTGAAATTTTTAGCTTTTTCCTGTTAATCCTAGCATGATAAAGAAGATTCAAAGAGAGTGAGATGCCAGCTCCTTTCATTCAGTCAGTAGCTTCAAACATTTCTGGTATATGAAAAACATGTTTTTCAATGGCAAAAATCAATGAATATTGTAAATGCACAAACAGTAATATCTCCACATTGCACGGTGCAATTCTGAAATTTTTAGCTTTTTCCTGTTAATCCTAGCATGATAAAGAAGATTCAAAGAGAGTGAGATGCCAGCTCCTTTCATTCAGTCAGTAGCTTCAAACATTTCTGGTATATGAAAAACATGTTTTTCAATGGCAAAAATCAATGAATATTGTAAATGCACAAACAGTAATATCTCCACATTGCACGGTGCAATTCTGAAATTTTTAGCTTTTTCCTGTTAATCCTAGCATGATAAAGAAGATTCAAAGAGAGTGAGATGCCAGCTCCTTTCATTCAGTCAGTAGCTTCAAACATTTCTGGTATATGAAAAACAGTTTTTCAATGGCAAAAATCAATGAATATTGTAAATGCACAAACAGTAATATCTCCACATTGCACGGTGCAATTCTGAAATTTTTAGCTTTTTCCTGTTAATCCTAGCATGATAAAGAAGATTCAAAGAGAGTGAGATGCCAGCTCCTTTCATTCAGTCAGTAGCTTCAAACATTTCTGGTATATGCAAAACAGTTTTTCAATGGCAAAAATCAATGAATATTGTAAATGCACAAACAGTAATATCTCCACATTGCACGGTGCAATTCTGAAATTTTTAGCTTTTTCCTGTTAATCCTAGCATGATAAAGAAGATTCAAAGAGAGTGAGATGCCAGCTCCTTTCATTCAGTCAGTAGCTTCAAACATTTCTGGTATATGAAAACAGTTTTTCAATGGCAAAAATCAATGAATATTGTAAATGCACAAACAGTAATATCTCCACATTGCACGGTGCAATTCTGAAATTTTTAGCTTTTTCCTGTTAATCCTAGCATGATAAAGAAGATTCAAAGAGAGTGAGATGCCAGCTCCTTTCATTCAGTCAGTAGCTTCAAACATTTCTGGTATAGAAACATGTTTTTCAATGGCAAAAATCAATGAATATTGTAAATGCACAAACAGTAATATCTCCACATTGCACGGTGCAATTCTGAAATTTTTAGCTTTTTCCTGTTAATCCTAGCATGATAAAGAAGATTCAAAGAGAGTGAGATGCCAGCTCCTTTCATTCAGTCAGTAGCTTCAAACATTTCTGGTATATGAAAACATGTTTTTCAATGGCAAAAATCAATGAATATTGTAAATGCACAAACAGTAATATCTCCACATTGCACGGTGCAATTCTGAAATTTTTAGCTTTTTCCTGTTAATCCTAGCATGATAAAGAAGATTCAAAGAGAGTGAGATGCCAGCTCCTTTCATTCAGTCAGTAGCTTCAAACATTTCTGGATACGTTTTTCAATGGCAAAAATCAATGAATATTGTAAATGCACAAACAGTAATATCTCCACATTGCACGGTGCAATTCTGAAATTTTTAGCTTTTTCCTGTTAATCCTAGCATGATAAAGAAGATTCAAAGAGAGTGAGATGCCAGCTCCTTTCATTCAGTCAGTAGCTTCAAACATTTCTGGTATATGAAAAACATGTTTTTCAATGGCAAAAATCAATGAATATTGTAAATGCACAAACAGTAATATCTCCACATTGCACGGTGCAATTCTGAAATTTTTAGCTTTTTCCTGTTAATCCTAGCATGATAAAGAAGATTCAAAGAGAGTGAGATGCCAGCTCCTTTCATTCAGTCAGTAGCTTCAAACATTTCTGGTATATGAAAACATGTTTTTCAATGGCAAAAATCAATGAATATTGTAAATGCACAAACAGTAATATCTCCACATTGCACGGTGCAATTCTGAAATTTTTAGCTTTTTCCTGTTAATCCTAGCATGATAAAGAAGATTCAAAGAGAGTGAGATGCCAGCTCCTTTCATTCAGTCAGTAGCTTCAAACATTTCTGGTATATGAAAAACATGTTTTTCAATGGCAAAAATCAATGAATATTGTAAATGCACAAACAGTAATATCTCCACATTGCACGGTGCAATTCTGAAATTTTTAGCTTTTTCCTGTTAATCCTAGCATGATAAAGAAGATTCAAAGAGAGTGAGATGCCAGCTCCTTTCATTCAGTCAGTAGCTTCAAACATTTCTGGTATATGAAAAACATGTTTTTCAATGGCAAAAATCAATGAATATTGTAAATGCACAAACAGTAATATCTCCACATTGCACGGTGCAATTCTGAAATTTTTAGCTTTTTCCTGTTAATCCTAGCATGATAAAGAAGATTCAAAGAGAGTGAGATGCCAGCTCCTTTCATTCAGTCAGTAGCTTCAAACATTTCTGGTATATGAACATGTTTTTCAATGGCAAAAATCAATGAATATTGTAAATGCACAAACAGTAATATCTCCACATTGCACGGTGCAATTCTGAAATTTTTAGCTTTTTCCTGTTAATCCTAGCATGATAAAGAAGATTCAAAGAGAGTGAGATGCCAGCTCCTTTCATTCAGTCAGTAGCTTCAAACATTTCTGGTATCATGTTTTTCAATGGCAAAAATCAATGAATATTGTAAATGCACAAACAGTAATATCTCCACATTGCACGGTGCAATTCTGAAATTTTTAGCTTTTTCCTGTTAATCCTAGCATGATAAAGAAGATTCAAAGAGAGTGAGATGCCAGCTCCTTTCATTCAGTCAGTAGCTTCAAACATTTCTGGACGTTTTTCAATGGCAAAAATCAATGAATATTGTAAATGCACAAACAGTAATATCTCCACATTGCACGGTGCAATTCTGAAATTTTTAGCTTTTTCCTGTTAATCCTAGCATGATAAAGAAGATTCAAAGAGAGTGAGATGCCAGCTCCTTTCATTCAGTCAGTAGCTTCAAACATTTCTGGTATATGCTGTTTTTCAATGGCAAAAATCAATGAATATTGTAAATGCACAAACAGTAATATCTCCACATTGCACGGTGCAATTCTGAAATTTTTAGCTTTTTCCTGTTAATCCTAGCATGATAAAGAAGATTCAAAGAGAGTGAGATGCCAGCTCCTTTCATTCAGTCAGTAGCTTCAAACATTTCTGGACGTTTTTCAATGGCAAAAATCAATGAATATTGTAAATGCACAAACAGTAATATCTCCACATTGCACGGTGCAATTCTGAAATTTTTAGCTTTTTCCTGTTAATCCTAGCATGATAAAGAAGATTCAAAGAGAGTGAGATGCCAGCTCCTTTCATTCAGTCAGTAGCTTCAAACATTTCTGGTATATGAAACATGTTTTTCAATGGCAAAAATCAATGAATATTGTAAATGCACAAACAGTAATATCTCCACATTGCACGGTGCAATTCTGAAATTTTTAGCTTTTTCCTGTTAATCCTAGCATGATAAAGAAGATTCAAAGAGAGTGAGATGCCAGCTCCTTTCATTCAGTCAGTAGCTTCAAACATTTCTGGTATATGAAAACATGTTTTTCAATGGCAAAAATCAATGAATATTGTAAATGCACAAACAGTAATATCTCCACATTGCACGGTGCAATTCTGAAATTTTTAGCTTTTTCCTGTTAATCCTAGCATGATAAAGAAGATTCAAAGAGAGTGAGATGCCAGCTCCTTTCATTCAGTCAGTAGCTTCAAACATTTCTGGTATATGAAACTGTTTTTCAATGGCAAAAATCAATGAATATTGTAAATGCACAAACAGTAATATCTCCACATTGCACGGTGCAATTCTGAAATTTTTAGCTTTTTCCTGTTAATCCTAGCATGATAAAGAAGATTCAAAGAGAGTGAGATGCCAGCTCCTTTCATTCAGTCAGTAGCTTCAAACATTTCTGGACGTTTTTCAATGGCAAAAATCAATGAATATTGTAAATGCACAAACAGTAATATCTCCACATTGCACGGTGCAATTCTGAAATTTTTAGCTTTTTCCTGTTAATCCTAGCATGATAAAGAAGATTCAAAGAGAGTGAGATGCCAGCTCCTTTCATTCAGTCAGTAGCTTCAAACATTTCTGGTATATGAAAAACATGTTTTTCAATGGCAAAAATCAATGAATATTGTAAATGCACAAACAGTAATATCTCCACATTGCACGGTGCAATTCTGAAATTTTTAGCTTTTTCCTGTTAATCCTAGCATGATAAAGAAGATTCAAAGAGAGTGAGATGCCAGCTCCTTTCATTCAGTCAGTAGCTTCAAACATTTCTGGACGTTTTTCAATGGCAAAAATCAATGAATATTGTAAATGCACAAACAGTAATATCTCCACATTGCACGGTGCAATTCTGAAATTTTTAGCTTTTTCCTGTTAATCCTAGCATGATAAAGAAGATTCAAAGAGAGTGAGATGCCAGCTCCTTTCATTCAGTCAGTAGCTTCAAACATTTCTGGTATATGAAAAACATGTTTTTCAATGGCAAAAATCAATGAATATTGTAAATGCACAAACAGTAATATCTCCACATTGCACGGTGCAATTCTGAAATTTTTAGCTTTTTCCTGTTAATCCTAGCATGATAAAGAAGATTCAAAGAGAGTGAGATGCCAGCTCCTTTCATTCAGTCAGTAGCTTCAAACATTTCTGGACGTTTTTCAATGGCAAAAATCAATGAATATTGTAAATGCACAAACAGTAATATCTCCACATTGCACGGTGCAATTCTGAAATTTTTAGCTTTTTCCTGTTAATCCTAGCATGATAAAGAAGATTCAAAGAGAGTGAGATGCCAGCTCCTTTCATTCAGTCAGTAGCTTCAAACATTTCTGGTATATGAAAAACATGTTTTTCAATGGCAAAAATCAATGAATATTGTAAATGCACAAACAGTAATATCTCCACATTGCACGGTGCAATTCTGAAATTTTTAGCTTTTTCCTGTTAATCCTAGCATGATAAAGAAGATTCAAAGAGAGTGAGATGCCAGCTCCTTTCATTCAGTCAGTAGCTTCAAACATTTCTGGTATATGAAAACATGTTTTTCAATGGCAAAAATCAATGAATATTGTAAATGCACAAACAGTAATATCTCCACATTGCACGGTGCAATTCTGAAATTTTTAGCTTTTTCCTGTTAATCCTAGCATGATAAAGAAGATTCAAAGAGAGTGAGATGCCAGCTCCTTTCATTCAGTCAGTAGCTTCAAACATTTCTGGTATATGAAAAACATGTTTTTCAATGGCAAAAATCAATGAATATTGTAAATGCACAAACAGTAATATCTCCACATTGCACGGTGCAATTCTGAAATTTTTAGCTTTTTCCTGTTAATCCTAGCATGATAAAGAAGATTCAAAGAGAGTGAGATGCCAGCTCCTTTCATTCAGTCAGTAGCTTCAAACATTTCTGGTAACGTTTTTCAATGGCAAAAATCAATGAATATTGTAAATGCACAAACAGTAATATCTCCACATTGCACGGTGCAATTCTGAAATTTTTAGCTTTTTCCTGTTAATCCTAGCATGATAAAGAAGATTCAAAGAGAGTGAGATGCCAGCTCCTTTCATTCAGTCAGTAGCTTCAAACATTTCTGGTATAGACGTTTTTCAATGGCAAAAATCAATGAATATTGTAAATGCACAAACAGTAATATCTCCACATTGCACGGTGCAATTCTGAAATTTTTAGCTTTTTCCTGTTAATCCTAGCATGATAAAGAAGATTCAAAGAGAGTGAGATGCCAGCTCCTTTCATTCAGTCAGTAGCTTCAAACATTTCTGGTTATAAAAACATGTTTTTCAATGGCAAAAATCAATGAATATTGTAAATGCACAAACAGTAATATCTCCACATTGCACGGTGCAATTCTGAAATTTTTAGCTTTTTCCTGTTAATCCTAGCATGATAAAGAAGATTCAAAGAGAGTGAGATGCCAGCTCCTTTCATTCAGTCAGTAGCTTCAAACATTTCTGGATATATAAAACATGTTTTTCAATGGCAAAAATCAATGAATATTGTAAATGCACAAACAGTAATATCTCCACATTGCACGGTGCAATTCTGAAATTTTTAGCTTTTTCCTGTTAATCCTAGCATGATAAAGAAGATTCAAAGAGAGTGAGATGCCAGCTCCTTTCATTCAGTCAGTAGCTTCAAACATTTCTGGTATATGAAACAGTTTTTCAATGGCAAAAATCAATGAATATTGTAAATGCACAAACAGTAATATCTCCACATTGCACGGTGCAATTCTGAAATTTTTAGCTTTTTCCTGTTAATCCTAGCATGATAAAGAAGATTCAAAGAGAGTGAGATGCCAGCTCCTTTCATTCAGTCAGTAGCTTCAAACATTTCTGGTATATGAAAAACATGTTTTTCAATGGCAAAAATCAATGAATATTGTAAATGCACAAACAGTAATATCTCCACATTGCACGGTGCAATTCTGAAATTTTTAGCTTTTTCCTGTTAATCCTAGCATGATAAAGAAGATTCAAAGAGAGTGAGATGCCAGCTCCTTTCATTCAGTCAGTAGCTTCAAACATTTCTGGTATATGAAAACAGTTTTTCAATGGCAAAAATCAATGAATATTGTAAATGCACAAACAGTAATATCTCCACATTGCACGGTGCAATTCTGAAATTTTTAGCTTTTTCCTGTTAATCCTAGCATGATAAAGAAGATTCAAAGAGAGTGAGATGCCAGCTCCTTTCATTCAGTCAGTAGCTTCAAACATTTCTGGTATATGAAAACATGTTTTTCAATGGCAAAAATCAATGAATATTGTAAATGCACAAACAGTAATATCTCCACATTGCACGGTGCAATTCTGAAATTTTTAGCTTTTTCCTGTTAATCCTAGCATGATAAAGAAGATTCAAAGAGAGTGAGATGCCAGCTCCTTTCATTCAGTCAGTAGCTTCAAACATTTCTGGTATATGAAAAACATGTTTTTCAATGGCAAAAATCAATGAATATTGTAAATGCACAAACAGTAATATCTCCACATTGCACGGTGCAATTCTGAAATTTTTAGCTTTTTCCTGTTAATCCTAGCATGATAAAGAAGATTCAAAGAGAGTGAGATGCCAGCTCCTTTCATTCAGTCAGTAGCTTCAAACATTTCTGGTATATGAAAAACATGTTTTTCAATGGCAAAAATCAATGAATATTGTAAATGCACAAACAGTAATATCTCCACATTGCACGGTGCAATTCTGAAATTTTTAGCTTTTTCCTGTTAATCCTAGCATGATAAAGAAGATTCAAAGAGAGTGAGATGCCAGCTCCTTTCATTCAGTCAGTAGCTTCAAACATTTCTGGTATATGAACTGTTTTTCAATGGCAAAAATCAATGAATATTGTAAATGCACAAACAGTAATATCTCCACATTGCACGGTGCAATTCTGAAATTTTTAGCTTTTTCCTGTTAATCCTAGCATGATAAAGAAGATTCAAAGAGAGTGAGATGCCAGCTCCTTTCATTCAGTCAGTAGCTTCAAACATTTCTGGTATATGAACAGTTTTTCAATGGCAAAAATCAATGAATATTGTAAATGCACAAACAGTAATATCTCCACATTGCACGGTGCAATTCTGAAATTTTTAGCTTTTTCCTGTTAATCCTAGCATGATAAAGAAGATTCAAAGAGAGTGAGATGCCAGCTCCTTTCATTCAGTCAGTAGCTTCAAACATTTCTGGTATATGAAAAACATGTTTTTCAATGGCAAAAATCAATGAATATTGTAAATGCACAAACAGTAATATCTCCACATTGCACGGTGCAATTCTGAAATTTTTAGCTTTTTCCTGTTAATCCTAGCATGATAAAGAAGATTCAAAGAGAGTGAGATGCCAGCTCCTTTCATTCAGTCAGTAGCTTCAAACATTTCTGGTATATGAAAAACATGTTTTTCAATGGCAAAAATCAATGAATATTGTAAATGCACAAACAGTAATATCTCCACATTGCACGGTGCAATTCTGAAATTTTTAGCTTTTTCCTGTTAATCCTAGCATGATAAAGAAGATTCAAAGAGAGTGAGATGCCAGCTCCTTTCATTCAGTCAGTAGCTTCAAACATTTCTGGTATATGAAAACATGTTTTTCAATGGCAAAAATCAATGAATATTGTAAATGCACAAACAGTAATATCTCCACATTGCACGGTGCAATTCTGAAATTTTTAGCTTTTTCCTGTTAATCCTAGCTGTTAATCCTAGCATGATAAAGAAGATTCAAAGAGAGTGAGATGCCAGCTCCTTTCATTCAGTCAGTAGCTTCAAACATTTCTGGTATATGAAAAACATGTTTTTCAATGGCAAAAATCAATGAATATTGTAAATGCACAAACAGTAATATCTCCACATTGCACGGTGCAATTCTGAAATTTTTAGCTTTTTCCTGTTAATCCTAGCATGATAAAGAAGATTCAAAGAGAGTGAGATGCCAGCTCCTTTCATTCAGTCAGTAGCTTCAAACATTTCTGGTATATGAAAAACATGTTTTTCAATGGCAAAAATCAATGAATATTGTAAATGCACAAACAGTAATATCTCCACATTGCACGGTGCAATTCTGAAATTTTTAGCTTTTTCCTGTTAATCCTAGCATGATAAAGAAGATTCAAAGAGAGTGAGATGCCAGCTCCTTTCATTCAGTCAGTAGCTTCAAACATTTCTGGTATATGAAAAACATGTTTTTCAATGGCAAAAATCAATGAATATTGTAAATGCACAAACAGTAATATCTCCACATTGCACGGTGCAATTCTGAAATTTTTAGCTTTTTCCTGTTAATCCTAGCATGATAAAGAAGATTCAAAGAGAGTGAGATGCCAGCTCCTTTCATTCAGTCAGTAGCTTCAAACATTTCTGGTATATGAAAAACATGTTTTTCAATGGCAAAAATCAATGAATATTGTAAATGCACAAACAGTAATATCTCCACATTGCACGGTGCAATTCTGAAATTTTTAGCTTTTTCCTGTTAATCCTAGCATGATAAAGAAGATTCAAAGAGAGTGAGATGCCAGCTCCTTTCATTCAGTCAGTAGCTTCAAACATTTCTGGTATATGAAAAACATGTTTTTCAATGGCAAAAATCAATGAATATTGTAAATGCACAAACAGTAATATCTCCACATTGCACGGTGCAATTCTGAAATTTTTGCATGATAAAGAAGATTCAAAGAGAGTGAGATGCCAGCTCCTTTCATTCAGTCAGTAGCTTCAAACATTTCTGGACGTTTTTCAATGGCAAAAATCAATGAATATTGTAAATGCACAAACAGTAATATCTCCACATTGCACGGTGCAATTCTGAAATTTTTAGCTTTTTCCTGTTAATCCTAGCATGATAAAGAAGATTCAAAGAGAGTGAGATGCCAGCTCCTTTCATTCAGTCAGTAGCTTCAAACATTTCTGGTATATGAAAAACATGTTTTTCAATGGCAAAAATCAATGAATATTGTAAATGCACAAACAGTAATATCTCCACATTGCACGGTGCAATTCTGAAATTTTTAGCTTTTTCCTGTTAATCCTAGCATGATAAAGAAGATTCAAAGAGAGTGAGATGCCAGCTCCTTTCATTCAGTCAGTAGCTTCAAACATTTCTGGTATATGAAAAACATGTTTTTCAATGGCAAAAATCAATGAATATTGTAAATGCACAAACAGTAATATCTCCACATTGCACGGTGCAATTCTGAAATTTTTAGCTTTTTCCTGTTAATCCTAGCATGATAAAGAAGATTCAAAGAGAGTGAGATGCCAGCTCCTTTCATTCAGTCAGTAGCTTCAAACATTTCTGGACATGTTTTTCAATGGCAAAAATCAATGAATATTGTAAATGCACAAACAGTAATATCTCCACATTGCACGGTGCAATTCTGAAATTTTTAGCTTTTTCCTGTTAATCCTAGCATGATAAAGAAGATTCAAAGAGAGTGAGATGCCAGCTCCTTTCATTCAGTCAGTAGCTTCAAACATTTCTGGTATATGAAAACATGTTTTTCAATGGCAAAAATCAATGAATATTGTAAATGCACAAACAGTAATATCTCCACATTGCACGGTGCAATTCTGAAATTTTTAGCTTTTTCCTGTTAATCCTAGCATGATAAAGAAGATTCAAAGAGAGTGAGATGCCAGCTCCTTTCATTCAGTCAGTAGCTTCAAACATTTCTGGTATATGAAAAACATGTTTTTCAATGGCAAAAATCAATGAATATTGTAAATGCACAAACAGTAATATCTCCACATTGCACGGTGCAATTCTGAAATTTTTAGCTTTTTCCTGTTAATCCTAGCATGATAAAGAAGATTCAAAGAGAGTGAGATGCCAGCTCCTTTCATTCAGTCAGTAGCTTCAAACATTTCTGGATATGACGTTTTTCAATGGCAAAAATCAATGAATATTGTAAATGCACAAACAGTAATATCTCCACATTGCACGGTGCAATTCTGAAATTTTTAGCTTTTTCCTGTTAATCCTAGCATGATAAAGAAGATTCAAAGAGAGTGAGATGCCAGCTCCTTTCATTCAGTCAGTAGCTTCAAACATTTCTGGTATATGAAAAACATGTTTTTCAATGGCAAAAATCAATGAATATTGTAAATGCACAAACAGTAATATCTCCACATTGCACGGTGCAATTCTGAAATTTTTAGCTTTTTCCTGTTAATCCTAGCATGATAAAGAAGATTCAAAGAGAGTGAGATGCCAGCTCCTTTCATTCAGTCAGTAGCTTCAAACATTTCTGGTAGAAACAGTTTTTCAATGGCAAAAATCAATGAATATTGTAAATGCACAAACAGTAATATCTCCACATTGCACGGTGCAATTCTGAAATTTTTAGCTTTTTCCTGTTAATCCTAGCATGATAAAGAAGATTCAAAGAGAGTGAGATGCCAGCTCCTTTCATTCAGTCAGTAGCTTCAAACATTTCTGGTATATGAAAAACATGTTTTTCAATGGCAAAAATCAATGAATATTGTAAATGCACAAACAGTAATATCTCCACATTGCACGGTGCAATTCTGAAATTTTTAGCTTTTTCCTGTTAATCCTAGCATGATAAAGAAGATTCAAAGAGAGTGAGATGCCAGCTCCTTTCATTCAGTCAGTAGCTTCAAACATTTCTGGTATGATGAAAAACATGTTTTTCAATGGCAAAAATCAATGAATATTGTAAATGCACAAACAGTAATATCTCCACATTGCACGGTGCAATTCTGAAATTTTTAGCTTTTTCCTGTTAATCCTAGCATGATAAAGAAGATTCAAAGAGAGTGAGATGCCAGCTCCTTTCATTCAGTCAGTAGCTTCAAACATTTCTGGTATATGAAAACATGTTTTTCAATGGCAAAAATCAATGAATATTGTAAATGCACAAACAGTAATATCTCCACATTGCACGGTGCAATTCTGAAATTTTTAGCTTTTTCCTGTTAATCCTAGCATGATAAAGAAGATTCAAAGAGAGTGAGATGCCAGCTCCTTTCATTCAGTCAGTAGCTTCAAACATTTCTGGTATATGAAAAACATGTTTTTCAATGGCAAAAATCAATGAATATTGTAAATGCACAAACAGTAATATCTCCACATTGCACGGTGCAATTCTGAAATTTTTAGCTTTTTCCTGTTAATCCTAGCATGATAAAGAAGATTCAAAGAGAGTGAGATGCCAGCTCCTTTCATTCAGTCAGTAGCTTCAAACATTTCTGGTATTCAATGGCAAAAATCAATGAATATTGTAAATGCACAAACAGTAATATCTCCACATTGCACGGTGCAATTCTGAAATTTTTAGCTTTTTCCTGTTAATCCTAGCATGATAAAGAAGATTCAAAGAGAGTGAGATGCCAGCTCCTTTCATTCAGTCAGTAGCTTCAAACATTTCTGGTATATGAAAAACATGTTTTTCAATGGCAAAAATCAATGAATATTGTAAATGCACAAACAGTAATATCTCCACATTGCACGGTGCAATTCTGAAATTTTTAGCTTTTTCCTGTTAATCCTAGCATGATAAAGAAGATTCAAAGAGAGTGAGATGCCAGCTCCTTTCATTCAGTCAGTAGCTTCAAACATTTCTGGACGTTTTTCAATGGCAAAAATCAATGAATATTGTAAATGCACAAACAGTAATATCTCCACATTGCACGGTGCAATTCTGAAATTTTTAGCTTTTTCCTGTTAATCCTAGCATGATAAAGAAGATTCAAAGAGAGTGAGATGCCAGCTCCTTTCATTCAGTCAGTAGCTTCAAACATTTCTGGTATATGAAAAACATGTTTTTCAATGGCAAAAATCAATGAATATTGTAAATGCACAAACAGTAATATCTCCACATTGCACGGTGCAATTCTGAAATTTTTAGCTTTTTCCTGTTAATCCTAGCATGATAAAGAAGATTCAAAGAGAGTGAGATGCCAGCTCCTTTCATTCAGTCAGTAGCTTCAAACATTTCTGGACATGTTTTTCAATGGCAAAAATCAATGAATATTGTAAATGCACAAACAGTAATATCTCCACATTGCACGGTGCAATTCTGAAATTTTTAGCTTTTTCCTGTTAATCCTAGCATGATAAAGAAGATTCAAAGAGAGTGAGATGCCAGCTCCTTTCATTCAGTCAGTAGCTTCAAACATTTCTGGTATATGAAAAACATGTTTTTCAATGGCAAAAATCAATGAATATTGTAAATGCACAAACAGTAATATCTCCACATTGCACGGTGCAATTCTGAAATTTTTAGCTTTTTCCTGTTAATCCTAGCATGATAAAGAAGATTCAAAGAGAGTGAGATGCCAGCTCCTTTCATTCAGTCAGTAGCTTCAAACATTTCTGGACGTTTTTCAATGGCAAAAATCAATGAATATTGTAAATGCACAAACAGTAATATCTCCACATTGCACGGTGCAATTCTGAAATTTTTAGCTTTTTCCTGTTAATCCTAGCATGATAAAGAAGATTCAAAGAGAGTGAGATGCCAGCTCCTTTCATTCAGTCAGTAGCTTCAAACATTTCTGGTATAGAAAAACATGTTTTTCAATGGCAAAAATCAATGAATATTGTAAATGCACAAACAGTAATATCTCCACATTGCACGGTGCAATTCTGAAATTTTTAGCTTTTTCCTGTTAATCCTAGCATGATAAAGAAGATTCAAAGAGAGTGAGATGCCAGCTCCTTTCATTCAGTCAGTAGCTTCAAACATTTCTGGTATATGAAAACATGTTTTTCAATGGCAAAAATCAATGAATATTGTAAATGCACAAACAGTAATATCTCCACATTGCACGGTGCAATTCTGAAATTTTTAGCTTTTTCCTGTTAATCCTAGCATGATAAAGAAGATTCAAAGAGAGTGAGATGCCAGCTCCTTTCATTCAGTCAGTAGCTTCAAACATTTCTGGACAGTTTTTCAATGGCAAAAATCAATGAATATTGTAAATGCACAAACAGTAATATCTCCACATTGCACGGTGCAATTCTGAAATTTTTAGCTTTTTCCTGTTAATCCTAGCATGATAAAGAAGATTCAAAGAGAGTGAGATGCCAGCTCCTTTCATTCAGTCAGTAGCTTCAAACATTTCTGGATGAAAACGTTTTTCAATGGCAAAAATCAATGAATATTGTAAATGCACAAACAGTAATATCTCCACATTGCACGGTGCAATTCTGAAATTTTTAGCTTTTTCCTGTTAATCCTAGCATGATAAAGAAGATTCAAAGAGAGTGAGATGCCAGCTCCTTTCATTCAGTCAGTAGCTTCAAACATTTCTGGTATATGAAAAACATGTTTTTCAATGGCAAAAATCAATGAATATTGTAAATGCACAAACAGTAATATCTCCACATTGCACGGTGCAATTCTGAAATTTTTAGCTTTTTCCTGTTAATCCTAGCATGATAAAGAAGATTCAAAGAGAGTGAGATGCCAGCTCCTTTCATTCAGTCAGTAGCTTCAAACATTTCTGGACGTTTTTCAATGGCAAAAATCAATGAATATTGTAAATGCACAAACAGTAATATCTCCACATTGCACGGTGCAATTCTGAAATTTTTAGCTTTTTCCTGTTAATCCTAGCATGATAAAGAAGATTCAAAGAGAGTGAGATGCCAGCTCCTTTCATTCAGTCAGTAGCTTCAAACATTTCTGGTATATGAAACAGTTTTTCAATGGCAAAAATCAATGAATATTGTAAATGCACAAACAGTAATATCTCCACATTGCACGGTGCAATTCTGAAATTTTTAGCTTTTTCCTGTTAATCCTAGCATGATAAAGAAGATTCAAAGAGAGTGAGATGCCAGCTCCTTTCATTCAGTCAGTAGCTTCAAACATTTCTGGACTGTTTTTCAATGGCAAAAATCAATGAATATTGTAAATGCACAAACAGTAATATCTCCACATTGCACGGTGCAATTCTGAAATTTTTAGCTTTTTCCTGTTAATCCTAGCATGATAAAGAAGATTCAAAGAGAGTGAGATGCCAGCTCCTTTCATTCAGTCAGTAGCTTCAAACATTTCTGGACGTTTTTCAATGGCAAAAATCAATGAATATTGTAAATGCACAAACAGTAATATCTCCACATTGCACGGTGCAATTCTGAAATTTTTAGCTTTTTCCTGTTAATCCTAGCATGATAAAGAAGATTCAAAGAGAGTGAGATGCCAGCTCCTTTCATTCAGTCAGTAGCTTCAAACATTTCTGGACATGTTTTTCAATGGCAAAAATCAATGAATATTGTAAATGCACAAACAGTAATATCTCCACATTGCACGGTGCAATTCTGAAATTTTTAGCTTTTTCCTGTTAATCCTAGCATGATAAAGAAGATTCAAAGAGAGTGAGATGCCAGCTCCTTTCATTCAGTCAGTAGCTTCAAACATTTCTGGTGACTGTTTTTCAATGGCAAAAATCAATGAATATTGTAAATGCACAAACAGTAATATCTCCACATTGCACGGTGCAATTCTGAAATTTTTAGCTTTTTCCTGTTAATCCTAGCATGATAAAGAAGATTCAAAGAGAGTGAGATGCCAGCTCCTTTCATTCAGTCAGTAGCTTCAAACATTTCTGATATGAAAACTGTTTTTCAATGGCAAAAATCAATGAATATTGTAAATGCACAAACAGTAATATCTCCACATTGCACGGTGCAATTCTGAAATTTTTAGCTTTTTCCTGTTAATCCTAGCATGATAAAGAAGATTCAAAGAGAGTGAGATGCCAGCTCCTTTCATTCAGTCAGTAGCTTCAAACATTTCTGGACAGTTTTTCAATGGCAAAAATCAATGAATATTGTAAATGCACAAACAGTAATATCTCCACATTGCACGGTGCAATTCTGAAATTTTTAGCTTTTTCCTGTTAATCCTAGCATGATAAAGAAGATTCAAAGAGAGTGAGATGCCAGCTCCTTTCATTCAGTCAGTAGCTTCAAACATTTCTGGACGTTTTTCAATGGCAAAAATCAATGAATATTGTAAATGCACAAACAGTAATATCTCCACATTGCACGGTGCAATTCTGAAATTTTTAGCTTTTTCCTGTTAATCCTAGCATGATAAAGAAGATTCAAAGAGAGTGAGATGCCAGCTCCTTTCATTCAGTCAGTAGCTTCAAACATTTCTGGTATATGAAAAACATGTTTTTCAATGGCAAAAATCAATGAATATTGTAAATGCACAAACAGTAATATCTCCACATTGCACGGTGCAATTCTGAAATTTTTAGCTTTTTCCTGTTAATCCTAGCATGATAAAGAAGATTCAAAGAGAGTGAGATGCCAGCTCCTTTCATTCAGTCAGTAGCTTCAAACATTTCTGGACGTTTTTCAATGGCAAAAATCAATGAATATTGTAAATGCACAAACAGTAATATCTCCACATTGCACGGTGCAATTCTGAAATTTTTAGCTTTTTCCTGTTAATCCTAGCATGATAAAGAAGATTCAAAGAGAGTGAGATGCCAGCTCCTTTCATTCAGTCAGTAGCTTCAAACATTTCTGGACGTTTTTCAATGGCAAAAATCAATGAATATTGTAAATGCACAAACAGTAATATCTCCACATTGCACGGTGCAATTCTGAAATTTTTAGCTTTTTCCTGTTAATCCTAGCATGATAAAGAAGATTCAAAGAGAGTGAGATGCCAGCTCCTTTCATTCAGTCAGTAGCTTCAAACATTTCTGGACGTTTTTCAATGGCAAAAATCAATGAATATTGTAAATGCACAAACAGTAATATCTCCACATTGCACGGTGCAATTCTGAAATTTTTAGCTTTTTCCTGTTAATCCTAGCATGATAAAGAAGATTCAAAGAGAGTGAGATGCCAGCTCCTTTCATTCAGTCAGTAGCTTCAAACATTTCTGGTATATGAAAAACAGTTTTTCAATGGCAAAAATCAATGAATATTGTAAATGCACAAACAGTAATATCTCCACATTGCACGGTGCAATTCTGAAATTTTTAGCTTTTTCCTGTTAATCCTAGCATGATAAAGAAGATTCAAAGAGAGTGAGATGCCAGCTCCTTTCATTCAGTCAGTAGCTTCAAACATTTCTGGTAGAAAACAGTTTTTCAATGGCAAAAATCAATGAATATTGTAAATGCACAAACAGTAATATCTCCACATTGCACGGTGCAATTCTGAAATTTTTAGCTTTTTCCTGTTAATCCTAGCATGATAAAGAAGATTCAAAGAGAGTGAGATGCCAGCTCCTTTCATTCAGTCAGTAGCTTCAAACATTTCTGGACGTTTTTCAATGGCAAAAATCAATGAATATTGTAAATGCACAAACAGTAATATCTCCACATTGCACGGTGCAATTCTGAAATTTTTAGCTTTTTCCTGTTAATCCTAGCATGATAAAGAAGATTCAAAGAGAGTGAGATGCCAGCTCCTTTCATTCAGTCAGTAGCTTCAAACATTTCTGGACGTTTTTCAATGGCAAAAATCAATGAATATTGTAAATGCACAAACAGTAATATCTCCACATTGCACGGTGCAATTCTGAAATTTTTAGCTTTTTCCTGTTAATCCTAGCATGATAAAGAAGATTCAAAGAGAGTGAGATGCCAGCTCCTTTCATTCAGTCAGTAGCTTCAAACATTTCTGGTATTTTTCAATGGCAAAAATCAATGAATATTGTAAATGCACAAACAGTAATATCTCCACATTGCACGGTGCAATTCTGAAATTTTTAGCTTTTTCCTGTTAATCCTAGCATGATAAAGAAGATTCAAAGAGAGTGAGATGCCAGCTCCTTTCATTCAGTCAGTAGCTTCAAACATTTCTGGTATATGAAAACATGTTTTTCAATGGCAAAAATCAATGAATATTGTAAATGCACAAACAGTAATATCTCCACATTGCACGGTGCAATTCTGAAATTTTTAGCTTTTTCCTGTTAATCCTAGCATGATAAAGAAGATTCAAAGAGAGTGAGATGCCAGCTCCTTTCATTCAGTCAGTAGCTTCAAACATTTCTGGAACGTTTTTCAATGGCAAAAATCAATGAATATTGTAAATGCACAAACAGTAATATCTCCACATTGCACGGTGCAATTCTGAAATTTTTAGCTTTTTCCTGTTAATCCTAGCATGATAAAGAAGATTCAAAGAGAGTGAGATGCCAGCTCCTTTCATTCAGTCAGTAGCTTCAAACATTTCTGGTACGTTTTTCAATGGCAAAAATCAATGAATATTGTAAATGCACAAACAGTAATATCTCCACATTGCACGGTGCAATTCTGAAATTTTTAGCTTTTTCCTGTTAATCCTAGCATGATAAAGAAGATTCAAAGAGAGTGAGATGCCAGCTCCTTTCATTCAGTCAGTAGCTTCAAACATTTCTGGTATATGAAACATGTTTTTCAATGGCAAAAATCAATGAATATTGTAAATGCACAAACAGTAATATCTCCACATTGCACGGTGCAATTCTGAAATTTTTAGCTTTTTCCTGTTAATCCTAGCATGATAAAGAAGATTCAAAGAGAGTGAGATGCCAGCTCCTTTCATTCAGTCAGTAGCTTCAATAGCTTCAAACATTTCTGGTATATGAAAAACATGTTTTTCAATGGCAAAAATCAATGAATATTGTAAATGCACAAACAGTAATATCTCCACATTGCACGGTGCAATTCTGAAATTTTTAGCTTTTTCCTGTTAATCCTAGCATGATAAAGAAGATTCAAAGAGAGTGAGATGCCAGCTCCTTTCATTCAGTCAGTAGCTTCAAACATTTCTGGTATATGAAAACATGTTTTTCAATGGCAAAAATCAATGAATATTGTAAATGCACAAACAGTAATATCTCCACATTGCACGGTGCAATTCTGAAATTTTTAGCTTTTTCCTGTTAATCCTAGCATGATAAAGAAGATTCAAAGAGAGTGAGATGCCAGCTCCTTTCATTCAGTCAGTAGCTTCAAACATTTCTGGTATATGAAAAACATGTTTTTCAATGGCAAAAATCAATGAATATTGTAAATGCACAAACAGTAATATCTCCACATTGCACGGTGCAATTCTGAAATTTTTAGCTTTTTCCTGTTAATCCTAGCATGATAAAGAAGATTCAAAGAGAGTGAGATGCCAGCTCCTTTCATTCAGTCAGTAGCTTCAAACATTTCTGGTATATGAAAAACATGTTTTTCAATGGCAAAAATCAATGAATATTGTAAATGCACAAACAGTAATATCTCCACATTGCACGGTGCAATTCTGAAATTTTTAGCTTTTTCCTGTTAATCCTAGCATGATAAAGAAGATTCAAAGAGAGTGAGATGCCAGCTCCTTTCATTCAGTCAGTAGCTTCAAACATTTCTGGTATATGAAAAACATGTTTTTCAATGGCAAAAATCAATGAATATTGTAAATGCACAAACAGTAATATCTCCACATTGCACGGTGCAATTCTGAAATTTTTAGCTTTTTCCTGTTAATCCTAGCATGATAAAGAAGATTCAAAGAGAGTGAGATGCCAGCTCCTTTCATTCAGTCAGTAGCTTCAAACATTTCTGGACTGTTTTTCAATGGCAAAAATCAATGAATATTGTAAATGCACAAACAGTAATATCTCCACATTGCACGGTGCAATTCTGAAATTTTTAGCTTTTTCCTGTTAATCCTAGCATGATAAAGAAGATTCAAAGAGAGTGAGATGCCAGCTCCTTTCATTCAGTCAGTAGCTTCAAACATTTCTGGTATATGAAAAACATGTTTTTCAATGGCAAAAATCAATGAATATTGTAAATGCACAAACAGTAATATCTCCACATTGCACGGTGCAATTCTGAAATTTTTAGCTTTTTCCTGTTAATCCTAGCATGATAAAGAAGATTCAAAGAGAGTGAGATGCCAGCTCCTTTCATTCAGTCAGTAGCTTCAAACATTTCTGGTATATGAAACATGTTTTTCAATGGCAAAAATCAATGAATATTGTAAATGCACAAACAGTAATATCTCCACATTGCACGGTGCAATTCTGAAATTTTTAGCTTTTTCCTGTTAATCCTAGCATGATAAAGAAGATTCAAAGAGAGTGAGATGCCAGCTCCTTTCATTCAGTCAGTAGCTTCAAACATTTCTGGTATATGAAAAACATGTTTTTCAATGGCAAAAATCAATGAATATTGTAAATGCACAAACAGTAATATCTCCACATTGCACGGTGCAATTCTGAAATTTTTAGCTTTTTCCTGTTAATCCTAGCATGATAAAGAAGATTCAAAGAGAGTGAGATGCCAGCTCCTTTCATTCAGTCAGTAGCTTCAAACATTTCTGGTATATGAAAAACATGTTTTTCAATGGCAAAAATCAATGAATATTGTAAATGCACAAACAGTAATATCTCCACATTGCACGGTGCAATTCTGAAATTTTTAGCTTTTTCCTGTTAATCCTAGCATGATAAAGAAGATTCAAAGAGAGTGAGATGCCAGCTCCTTTCATTCAGTCAGTAGCTTCAAACATTTCTGGTATATGAAAAACATGTTTTTCAATGGCAAAAATCAATGAATATTGTAAATGCACAAACAGTAATATCTCCACATTGCACGGTGCAATTCTGAAATTTTTAGCTTTTTCCTGTTAATCCTAGCATGATAAAGAAGATTCAAAGAGAGTGAGATGCCAGCTCCTTTCATTCAGTCAGTAGCTTCAAACATTTCTGGTATATGAAAACTGTTTTTCAATGGCAAAAATCAATGAATATTGTAAATGCACAAACAGTAATATCTCCACATTGCACGGTGCAATTCTGAAATTTTTAGCTTTTTCCTGTTAATCCTAGCATGATAAAGAAGATTCAAAGAGAGTGAGATGCCAGCTCCTTTCATTCAGTCAGTAGCTTCAAACATTTCTGGTATATGAAAACATGTTTTTCAATGGCAAAAATCAATGAATATTGTAAATGCACAAACAGTAATATCTCCACATTGCACGGTGCAATTCTGAAATTTTTAGCTTTTTCCTGTTAATCCTAGCATGATAAAGAAGATTCAAAGAGAGTGAGATGCCAGCTCCTTTCATTCAGTCAGTAGCTTCAAACATTTCTGGTATATGAACATGTTTTTCAATGGCAAAAATCAATGAATATTGTAAATGCACAAACAGTAATATCTCCACATTGCACGGTGCAATTCTGAAATTTTTAGCTTTTTCCTGTTAATCCTAGCATGATAAAGAAGATTCAAAGAGAGTGAGATGCCAGCTCCTTTCATTCAGTCAGTAGCTTCAAACATTTCTGGTATATGAAAAACATGTTTTTCAATGGCAAAAATCAATGAATATTGTAAATGCACAAACAGTAATATCTCCACATTGCACGGTGCAATTCTGAAATTTTTAGCTTTTTCCTGTTAATCCTAGCATGATAAAGAAGATTCAAAGAGAGTGAGATGCCAGCTCCTTTCATTCAGTCAGTAGCTTCAAACATTTCTGGTATATGAAAAACATGTTTTTCAATGGCAAAAATCAATGAATATTGTAAATGCACAAACAGTAATATCTCCACATTGCACGGTGCAATTCTGAAATTTTTAGCTTTTTCCTGTTAATCCTAGCATGATAAAGAAGATTCAAAGAGAGTGAGATGCCAGCTCCTTTCATTCAGTCAGTAGCTTCAAACATTTCTGGACGTTTTTCAATGGCAAAAATCAATGAATATTGTAAATGCACAAACAGTAATATCTCCACATTGCACGGTGCAATTCTGAAATTTTTAGCTTTTTCCTGTTAATCCTAGCATGATAAAGAAGATTCAAAGAGAGTGAGATGCCAGCTCCTTTCATTCAGTCAGTAGCTTCAAACATTTCTGGTATATGAAAAACATGTTTTTCAATGGCAAAAATCAATGAATATTGTAAATGCACAAACAGTAATATCTCCACATTGCACGGTGCAATTCTGAAATTTTTAGCTTTTTCCTGTTAATCCTAGCATGATAAAGAAGATTCAAAGAGAGTGAGATGCCAGCTCCTTTCATTCAGTCAGTAGCTTCAAACATTTCTGGTATAGAACAGTTTTTCAATGGCAAAAATCAATGAATATTGTAAATGCACAAACAGTAATATCTCCACATTGCACGGTGCAATTCTGAAATTTTTAGCTTTTTCCTGTTAATCCTAGCATGATAAAGAAGATTCAAAGAGAGTGAGATGCCAGCTCCTTTCATTCAGTCAGTAGCTTCAAACATTTCTGGTATATGAAAACATGTTTTTCAATGGCAAAAATCAATGAATATTGTAAATGCACAAACAGTAATATCTCCACATTGCACGGTGCAATTCTGAAATTTTTAGCTTTTTCCTGTTAATCCTAGCATGATAAAGAAGATTCAAAGAGAGTGAGATGCCAGCTCCTTTCATTCAGTCAGTAGCTTCAAACATTTCTGGTATATACAGTTTTTCAATGGCAAAAATCAATGAATATTGTAAATGCACAAACAGTAATATCTCCACATTGCACGGTGCAATTCTGAAATTTTTAGCTTTTTCCTGTTAATCCTAGCATGATAAAGAAGATTCAAAGAGAGTGAGATGCCAGCTCCTTTCATTCAGTCAGTAGCTTCAAACATTTCTGGTATATGAAAACAGTTTTTCAATGGCAAAAATCAATGAATATTGTAAATGCACAAACAGTAATATCTCCACATTGCACGGTGCAATTCTGAAATTTTTAGCTTTTTCCTGTTAATCCTAGCATGATAAAGAAGATTCAAAGAGAGTGAGATGCCAGCTCCTTTCATTCAGTCAGTAGCTTCAAACATTTCTGGTATATGAAAAACATGTTTTTCAATGGCAAAAATCAATGAATATTGTAAATGCACAAACAGTAATATCTCCACATTGCACGGTGCAATTCTGAAATTTTTAGCTTTTTCCTGTTAATCCTAGCATGATAAAGAAGATTCAAAGAGAGTGAGATGCCAGCTCCTTTCATTCAGTCAGTAGCTTCAAACATTTCTGGTATATGAAAACTGTTTTTCAATGGCAAAAATCAATGAATATTGTAAATGCACAAACAGTAATATCTCCACATTGCACGGTGCAATTCTGAAATTTTTAGCTTTTTCCTGTTAATCCTAGCATGATAAAGAAGATTCAAAGAGAGTGAGATGCCAGCTCCTTTCATTCAGTCAGTAGCTTCAAACATTTCTGGTATATGAAAAACATGTTTTTCAATGGCAAAAATCAATGAATATTGTAAATGCACAAACAGTAATATCTCCACATTGCACGGTGCAATTCTGAAATTTTTAGCTTTTTCCTGTTAATCCTAGCATGATAAAGAAGATTCAAAGAGAGTGAGATGCCAGCTCCTTTCATTCAGTCAGTAGCTTCAAACATTTCTGGTATATGAAAAACATGTTTTTCAATGGCAAAAATCAATGAATATTGTAAATGCACAAACAGTAATATCTCCACATTGCACGGTGCAATTCTGAAATTTTTAGCTTTTTCCTGTTAATCCTAGCATGATAAAGAAGATTCAAAGAGAGTGAGATGCCAGCTCCTTTCATTCAGTCAGTAGCTTCAAACATTTCTGGTATATGAAAAACATGTTTTTCAATGGCAAAAATCAATGAATATTGTAAATGCACAAACAGTAATATCTCCACATTGCACGGTGCAATTCTGAAATTTTTAGCTTTTTCCTGTTAATCCTAGCATGATAAAGAAGATTCAAAGAGAGTGAGATGCCAGCTCCTTTCATTCAGTCAGTAGCTTCAAACATTTCTGGTATATGCTGTTTTTCAATGGCAAAAATCAATGAATATTGTAAATGCACAAACAGTAATATCTCCACATTGCACGGTGCAATTCTGAAATTTTTAGCTTTTTCCTGTTAATCCTAGCATGATAAAGAAGATTCAAAGAGAGTGAGATGCCAGCTCCTTTCATTCAGTCAGTAGCTTCAAACATTTCTGGTATATGAAAAACATGTTTTTCAATGGCAAAAATCAATGAATATTGTAAATGCACAAACAGTAATATCTCCACATTGCACGGTGCAATTCTGAAATTTTTAGCTTTTTCCTGTTAATCCTAGCATGATAAAGAAGATTCAAAGAGAGTGAGATGCCAGCTCCTTTCATTCAGTCAGTAGCTTCAAACATTTCTGGATATGAAACAGTTTTTCAATGGCAAAAATCAATGAATATTGTAAATGCACAAACAGTAATATCTCCACATTGCACGGTGCAATTCTGAAATTTTTAGCTTTTTCCTGTTAATCCTAGCATGATAAAGAAGATTCAAAGAGAGTGAGATGCCAGCTCCTTTCATTCAGTCAGTAGCTTCAAACATTTCTGGTATATGAAACATGTTTTTCAATGGCAAAAATCAATGAATATTGTAAATGCACAAACAGTAATATCTCCACATTGCACGGTGCAATTCTGAAATTTTTAGCTTTTTCCTGTTAATCCTAGCATGATAAAGAAGATTCAAAGAGAGTGAGATGCCAGCTCCTTTCATTCAGTCAGTAGCTTCAAACATTTCTGGTATATGAAAACATGTTTTTCAATGGCAAAAATCAATGAATATTGTAAATGCACAAACAGTAATATCTCCACATTGCACGGTGCAATTCTGAAATTTTTAGCTTTTTCCTGTTAATCCTAGCATGATAAAGAAGATTCAAAGAGAGTGAGATGCCAGCTCCTTTCATTCAGTCAGTAGCTTCAAACATTTCTGGACGTTTTTCAATGGCAAAAATCAATGAATATTGTAAATGCACAAACAGTAATATCTCCACATTGCACGGTGCAATTCTGAAATTTTTAGCTTTTTCCTGTTAATCCTAGCATGATAAAGAAGATTCAAAGAGAGTGAGATGCCAGCTCCTTTCATTCAGTCAGTAGCTTCAAACATTTCTGGTAGACATGTTTTTCAATGGCAAAAATCAATGAATATTGTAAATGCACAAACAGTAATATCTCCACATTGCACGGTGCAATTCTGAAATTTTTAGCTTTTTCCTGTTAATCCTAGCATGATAAAGAAGATTCAAAGAGAGTGAGATGCCAGCTCCTTTCATTCAGTCAGTAGCTTCAAACATTTCTGGTATATGAAAAACATGTTTTTCAATGGCAAAAATCAATGAATATTGTAAATGCACAAACAGTAATATCTCCACATTGCACGGTGCAATTCTGAAATTTTTAGCTTTTTCCTGTTAATCCTAGCATGATAAAGAAGATTCAAAGAGAGTGAGATGCCAGCTCCTTTCATTCAGTCAGTAGCTTCAAACATTTCTGGTATATGAAAACATGTTTTTCAATGGCAAAAATCAATGAATATTGTAAATGCACAAACAGTAATATCTCCACATTGCACGGTGCAATTCTGAAATTTTTAGCTTTTTCCTGTTAATCCTAGCATGATAAAGAAGATTCAAAGAGAGTGAGATGCCAGCTCCTTTCATTCAGTCAGTAGCTTCAAACATTTCTGGTATATGAAAAACATGTTTTTCAATGGCAAAAATCAATGAATATTGTAAATGCACAAACAGTAATATCTCCACATTGCACGGTGCAATTCTGAAATTTTTAGCTTTTTCCTGTTAATCCTAGCATGATAAAGAAGATTCAAAGAGAGTGAGATGCCAGCTCCTTTCATTCAGTCAGTAGCTTCAAACATTTCTGGACTGTTTTTCAATGGCAAAAATCAATGAATATTGTAAATGCACAAACAGTAATATCTCCACATTGCACGGTGCAATTCTGAAATTTTTAGCTTTTTCCTGTTAATCCTAGCATGATAAAGAAGATTCAAAGAGAGTGAGATGCCAGCTCCTTTCATTCAGTCAGTAGCTTCAAACATTTCTGGTATATGAAAAACATGTTTTTCAATGGCAAAAATCAATGAATATTGTAAATGCACAAACAGTAATATCTCCACATTGCACGGTGCAATTCTGAAATTTTTAGCTTTTTCCTGTTAATCCTAGCATGATAAAGAAGATTCAAAGAGAGTGAGATGCCAGCTCCTTTCATTCAGTCAGTAGCTTCAAACATTTCTGGTATATGAAAAACATGTTTTTCAATGGCAAAAATCAATGAATATTGTAAATGCACAAACAGTAATATCTCCACATTGCACGGTGCAATTCTGAAATTTTTAGCTTTTTCCTGTTAATCCTAGCATGATAAAGAAGATTCAAAGAGAGTGAGATGCCAGCTCCTTTCATTCAGTCAGTAGCTTCAAACATTTCTGGTATATGAAAAACATGTTTTTCAATGGCAAAAATCAATGAATATTGTAAATGCACAAACAGTAATATCTCCACATTGCACGGTGCAATTCTGAAATTTTTAGCTTTTTCCTGTTAATCCTAGCATGATAAAGAAGATTCAAAGAGAGTGAGATGCCAGCTCCTTTCATTCAGTCAGTAGCTTCAAACATTTCTGGTATATGAAAAACATGTTTTTCAATGGCAAAAATCAATGAATATTGTAAATGCACAAACAGTAATATCTCCACATTGCACGGTGCAATTCTGAAATTTTTAGCTTTTTCCTGTTAATCCTAGCATGATAAAGAAGATTCAAAGAGAGTGAGATGCCAGCTCCTTTCATTCAGTCAGTAGCTTCAAACATTTCTGGTATATGAAAAACTGTTTTTCAATGGCAAAAATCAATGAATATTGTAAATGCACAAACAGTAATATCTCCACATTGCACGGTGCAATTCTGAAATTTTTAGCTTTTTCCTGTTAATCCTAGCATGATAAAGAAGATTCAAAGAGAGTGAGATGCCAGCTCCTTTCATTCAGTCAGTAGCTTCAAACATTTCTGGTATATGAAAAACATGTTTTTCAATGGCAAAAATCAATGAATATTGTAAATGCACAAACAGTAATATCTCCACATTGCACGGTGCAATTCTGAAATTTTTAGCTTTTTCCTGTTAATCCTAGCATGATAAAGAAGATTCAAAGAGAGTGAGATGCCAGCTCCTTTCATTCAGTCAGTAGCTTCAAACATTTCTGGTATATGAAACATGTTTTTCAATGGCAAAAATCAATGAATATTGTAAATGCACAAACAGTAATATCTCCACATTGCACGGTGCAATTCTGAAATTTTTAGCTTTTTCCTGTTAATCCTAGCATGATAAAGAAGATTCAAAGAGAGTGAGATGCCAGCTCCTTTCATTCAGTCAGTAGCTTCAAACATTTCTGGTATATGAAAAACATGTTTTTCAATGGCAAAAATCAATGAATATTGTAAATGCACAAACAGTAATATCTCCACATTGCACGGTGCAATTCTGAAATTTTTAGCTTTTTCCTGTTAATCCTAGCATGATAAAGAAGATTCAAAGAGAGTGAGATGCCAGCTCCTTTCATTCAGTCAGTAGCTTCAAACATTTCTGGTTATGACAGTTTTTCAATGGCAAAAATCAATGAATATTGTAAATGCACAAACAGTAATATCTCCACATTGCACGGTGCAATTCTGAAATTTTTAGCTTTTTCCTGTTAATCCTAGCATGATAAAGAAGATTCAAAGAGAGTGAGATGCCAGCTCCTTTCATTCAGTCAGTAGCTTCAAACATTTCTGGTATATGAAAAACATGTTTTTCAATGGCAAAAATCAATGAATATTGTAAATGCACAAACAGTAATATCTCCACATTGCACGGTGCAATTCTGAAATTTTTAGCTTTTTCCTGTTAATCCTAGCATGATAAAGAAGATTCAAAGAGAGTGAGATGCCAGCTCCTTTCATTCAGTCAGTAGCTTCAAACATTTCTGGACGTTTTTCAATGGCAAAAATCAATGAATATTGTAAATGCACAAACAGTAATATCTCCACATTGCACGGTGCAATTCTGAAATTTTTAGCTTTTTCCTGTTAATCCTAGCATGATAAAGAAGATTCAAAGAGAGTGAGATGCCAGCTCCTTTCATTCAGTCAGTAGCTTCAAACATTTCTGGTATATGAAAAACATGTTTTTCAATGGCAAAAATCAATGAATATTGTAAATGCACAAACAGTAATATCTCCACATTGCACGGTGCAATTCTGAAATTTTTAGCTTTTTCCTGTTAATCCTAGCATGATAAAGAAGATTCAAAGAGAGTGAGATGCCAGCTCCTTTCATTCAGTCAGTAGCTTCAAACATTTCTGGTATATGAAAAACATGTTTTTCAATGGCAAAAATCAATGAATATTGTAAATGCACAAACAGTAATATCTCCACATTGCACGGTGCAATTCTGAAATTTTTAGCTTTTTCCTGTTAATCCTAGCATGATAAAGAAGATTCAAAGAGAGTGAGATGCCAGCTCCTTTCATTCAGTCAGTAGCTTCAAACATTTCTGGACGTTTTTCAATGGCAAAAATCAATGAATATTGTAAATGCACAAACAGTAATATCTCCACATTGCACGGTGCAATTCTGAAATTTTTAGCTTTTTCCTGTTAATCCTAGCATGATAAAGAAGATTCAAAGAGAGTGAGATGCCAGCTCCTTTCATTCAGTCAGTAGCTTCAAACATTTCTGGTATATGAAAAACATGTTTTTCAATGGCAAAAATCAATGAATATTGTAAATGCACAAACAGTAATATCTCCACATTGCACGGTGCAATTCTGAAATTTTTAGCTTTTTCCTGTTAATCCTAGCATGATAAAGAAGATTCAAAGAGAGTGAGATGCCAGCTCCTTTCATTCAGTCAGTAGCTTCAAACATTTCTGGTGAACAGTTTTTCAATGGCAAAAATCAATGAATATTGTAAATGCACAAACAGTAATATCTCCACATTGCACGGTGCAATTCTGAAATTTTTAGCTTTTTCCTGTTAATCCTAGCATGATAAAGAAGATTCAAAGAGAGTGAGATGCCAGCTCCTTTCATTCAGTCAGTAGCTTCAAACATTTCTGGACGTTTTTCAATGGCAAAAATCAATGAATATTGTAAATGCACAAACAGTAATATCTCCACATTGCACGGTGCAATTCTGAAATTTTTAGCTTTTTCCTGTTAATCCTAGCATGATAAAGAAGATTCAAAGAGAGTGAGATGCCAGCTCCTTTCATTCAGTCAGTAGCTTCAAACATTTCTGGTATATGAAAAACATGTTTTTCAATGGCAAAAATCAATGAATATTGTAAATGCACAAACAGTAATATCTCCACATTGCACGGTGCAATTCTGAAATTTTTAGCTTTTTCCTGTTAATCCTAGCATGATAAAGAAGATTCAAAGAGAGTGAGATGCCAGCTCCTTTCATTCAGTCAGTAGCTTCAAACATTTCTGGTATATGAAAACATGTTTTTCAATGGCAAAAATCAATGAATATTGTAAATGCACAAACAGTAATATCTCCACATTGCACGGTGCAATTCTGAAATTTTTAGCTTTTTCCTGTTAATCCTAGCATGATAAAGAAGATTCAAAGAGAGTGAGATGCCAGCTCCTTTCATTCAGTCAGTAGCTTCAAACATTTCTGGACGTTTTTCAATGGCAAAAATCAATGAATATTGTAAATGCACAAACAGTAATATCTCCACATTGCACGGTGCAATTCTGAAATTTTTAGCTTTTTCCTGTTAATCCTAGCATGATAAAGAAGATTCAAAGAGAGTGAGATGCCAGCTCCTTTCATTCAGTCAGTAGCTTCAAACATTTCTGGTATATGCTGTTTTTCAATGGCAAAAATCAATGAATATTGTAAATGCACAAACAGTAATATCTCCACATTGCACGGTGCAATTCTGAAATTTTTAGCTTTTTCCTGTTAATCCTAGCATGATAAAGAAGATTCAAAGAGAGTGAGATGCCAGCTCCTTTCATTCAGTCAGTAGCTTCAAACATTTCTGGACGTTTTTCAATGGCAAAAATCAATGAATATTGTAAATGCACAAACAGTAATATCTCCACATTGCACGGTGCAATTCTGAAATTTTTAGCTTTTTCCTGTTAATCCTAGCATGATAAAGAAGATTCAAAGAGAGTGAGATGCCAGCTCCTTTCATTCAGTCAGTAGCTTCAAACATTTCTGGTATATGAAAAACATGTTTTTCAATGGCAAAAATCAATGAATATTGTAAATGCACAAACAGTAATATCTCCACATTGCACGGTGCAATTCTGAAATTTTTAGCTTTTTCCTGTTAATCCTAGCATGATAAAGAAGATTCAAAGAGAGTGAGATGCCAGCTCCTTTCATTCAGTCAGTAGCTTCAAACATTTCTGGTATATGAAAACGTTTTTCAATGGCAAAAATCAATGAATATTGTAAATGCACAAACAGTAATATCTCCACATTGCACGGTGCAATTCTGAAATTTTTAGCTTTTTCCTGTTAATCCTAGCATGATAAAGAAGATTCAAAGAGAGTGAGATGCCAGCTCCTTTCATTCAGTCAGTAGCTTCAAACATTTCTGGACGTTTTTCAATGGCAAAAATCAATGAATATTGTAAATGCACAAACAGTAATATCTCCACATTGCACGGTGCAATTCTGAAATTTTTAGCTTTTTCCTGTTAATCCTAGCATGATAAAGAAGATTCAAAGAGAGTGAGATGCCAGCTCCTTTCATTCAGTCAGTAGCTTCAAACATTTCTGGATATGAACATGTTTTTCAATGGCAAAAATCAATGAATATTGTAAATGCACAAACAGTAATATCTCCACATTGCACGGTGCAATTCTGAAATTTTTAGCTTTTTCCTGTTAATCCTAGCATGATAAAGAAGATTCAAAGAGAGTGAGATGCCAGCTCCTTTCATTCAGTCAGTAGCTTCAAACATTTCTGGTATATGAAAAACTGTTTTTCAATGGCAAAAATCAATGAATATTGTAAATGCACAAACAGTAATATCTCCACATTGCACGGTGCAATTCTGAAATTTTTAGCTTTTTCCTGTTAATCCTAGCATGATAAAGAAGATTCAAAGAGAGTGAGATGCCAGCTCCTTTCATTCAGTCAGTAGCTTCAAACATTTCTGGTATATGAAAAACATGTTTTTCAATGGCAAAAATCAATGAATATTGTAAATGCACAAACAGTAATATCTCCACATTGCACGGTGCAATTCTGAAATTTTTAGCTTTTTCCTGTTAATCCTAGCATGATAAAGAAGATTCAAAGAGAGTGAGATGCCAGCTCCTTTCATTCAGTCAGTAGCTTCAAACATTTCTGGTATATGAAAAACATGTTTTTCAATGGCAAAAATCAATGAATATTGTAAATGCACAAACAGTAATATCTCCACATTGCACGGTGCAATTCTGAAATTTTTAGCTTTTTCCTGTTAATCCTAGCATGATAAAGAAGATTCAAAGAGAGTGAGATGCCAGCTCCTTTCATTCAGTCAGTAGCTTCAAACATTTCTGGTATAGACTGTTTTTCAATGGCAAAAATCAATGAATATTGTAAATGCACAAACAGTAATATCTCCACATTGCACGGTGCAATTCTGAAATTTTTAGCTTTTTCCTGTTAATCCTAGCATGATAAAGAAGATTCAAAGAGAGTGAGATGCCAGCTCCTTTCATTCAGTCAGTAGCTTCAAACATTTCTGGTATATGAAAAACATGTTTTTCAATGGCAAAAATCAATGAATATTGTAAATGCACAAACAGTAATATCTCCACATTGCACGGTGCAATTCTGAAATTTTTAGCTTTTTCCTGTTAATCCTAGCATGATAAAGAAGATTCAAAGAGAGTGAGATGCCAGCTCCTTTCATTCAGTCAGTAGCTTCAAACATTTCTGGTATATGAAAAACATGTTTTTCAATGGCAAAAATCAATGAATATTGTAAATGCACAAACAGTAATATCTCCACATTGCACGGTGCAATTCTGAAATTTTTAGCTTTTTCCTGTTAATCCTAGCATGATAAAGAAGATTCAAAGAGAGTGAGATGCCAGCTCCTTTCATTCAGTCAGTAGCTTCAAACATTTCTGGTATCTGAAAAACGTTTTTCAATGGCAAAAATCAATGAATATTGTAAATGCACAAACAGTAATATCTCCACATTGCACGGTGCAATTCTGAAATTTTTAGCTTTT
>NW_027367417.1:0-58375 GCF_046119375.1 Phyllobates terribilis | reverse complement strand
TCAAAAGGAGGCATATGGATTCTCCTATCTAATTCCCTTCACGTAAATTCGTTATCAATTATTTATAACAAAAAATATTAATTATTCTTAAATATAAGAATAACAAACTCGAATTGTTGTTTTTCTTTATTTATGCTCCCGCAGATAATATTAATAAACAAGAATACTGAAATAAAATATACCATTAAATGACAAAAATGAATCTTCCTTCTTTAATTATGGGTGACTTCAATGAAATATCCCGCCCTTCGGATAAATGCGGTGGTAACATACCCAATCCTCAAAGATTTTATAGAATTCAAAACCTTGCGGATCACTTTGGACTTATCACTGTTCCTCATAAAGGTTTCCATTTACATGGAGTAAATCAATACATTTCCCTAACACTATTTTAGAAAAACTAAACAGGTGTATGGTTCAACCAATTTTTAATAATTGGTTTAAATCCGTTGAAATTATCCACCTTCCTTTCACTACATCAAACCATTGTTGTATTATCCTTAAATTAGAAAATAAACATCAACACAAGAACTAACCATT
The DNA here is from genome assembly GCF_046119375.1 of Phyllobates terribilis. NCBI lineage: Eukaryota > Metazoa > Chordata > Amphibia > Anura > Dendrobatidae > Phyllobates > Phyllobates terribilis. The sequence goes on along the minus strand of NW_027367417.1, from coordinate 57,835 downwards.
TAGGTTTGAGACTGTATGGATTGATCATCCATATTATATCAATATTGTTAAAAAAGCTTAGTCTCTTAATTAGGAAGGATCATTCATGTTTAATATCTATATGAAACAAAGATATCTAAAAAATCTTTCGAAATCATGGTGTAAACAATTTAACGATAACCATAACAAACTTTTCAAACATCCAAAAACTTAACCAACATACAACAAGATCTTTTAAACAAGCCTCAAAATACCTATCTAATCAATAAACTCAAAAATATTACGAATCAATATAATGCTCTTCTATCGTTCCAATATAAATATTGGGTTCAGTGAGCTAAAATTCAGTATAATTATCACATGGATAAAAATACAAAGTATTATCAGAATATTGCAAAACATAGAATGTTTAAACAAAAAATATCTAGTTTTACTTCTATAAATGGAATTCAATACTCGGAGCAACATCATATTCAGGAAGCAATCACAAAAGATCTTCAAAATCGTTTCAATCCACAACATATCAATCCTATAAATATTCATGATTTTGAAATTATCCCTCAAATTATTACGGATACTGACAATTCTATATTACTTAACAATCCGTCAGAAGTTGAAGTAAAAAAATATCGTCAAAAATTTACCGAAAAACAAAACTTGTGGCCCAGATGGATTTCCTGCTGAATTTTATTAAGCCTTATGACCTATTGTGGGAAATTCCATTACTAAATCGGTTCAAATATTTTTTCATAGTGCTAATCTATTAAATGAATCCACACATTCATTTATTTAGTTAATTCCTAAAATTAATAATCCGTAAATAATCAATCATTATCGTCCTATCAACCTATGCAATACAATCCATAAAATTATTACTAAATTATTAGCAAATAGACTACAAAACTTTTTGCCAAAAATTATTAGTCCTCTACAAGGCGCATTTGTCGAGGAACGAATAATTTAAGATAATATCTTAATTGCACATGAAATACTTGACTCGTTTCATAAAAAATAAAGGATCCAGGGGTTGGATGACAATAAAGCTCGATATGAAAAAGACCTATGATAAAATTCAATGGCCATTTATTCAACACGGGATGATATCTTTTGTTTTTTCAACCGAATGGACTGCACTAATTATGAAATGCATAACTTCATCCTCCTTTTCTGTGCTTGTAAATAATGAACCAGGGCCCATTTTTAAGCCAAAATGTGGAATTCGACAGGGCGATCCGATCGCACTATTTATTTTTATCATAGCTATGAAATATTTGGCAAGATTTTTAACCAAAGAATCCCAAAAATCTAGTCATAAGGTAGGTATCAAATATATCAGGATTAAAAAGCAATTACGACAAAAACTCTATACAATTCTCTAAAAATATTCAAACCATTGTTAAAAACAATATCGCCGCTGAACTACAAATACATATTATAACTACTATGAAAAAATATTTGCGAATTCCGATTATAGCACGTAAAGTTAAAAATGAATGTTTTGAATATGCGATTAATAAATTAAAAAATTAACTTTCTAATTGGAAAGCTAATACCCTCTCACATGCAGGTCGAACCATTCTTATACAATCTAATCTACTTTCTCAAACAAACTATCTAATAAAGTTTTTACTTACCCACATGCATTCATAATCAAATTGATGATATCAACAACAAAAAATTCAAGAATAAATTTAATTCAAACTCTAGATCCCTTATTTCTTGGGATAATATTTGTTAGCCCAAAATGAATGGAGGAATGGGACTTCAAAAAGCTGAAAATATAAAATATTGCACTACAAATGAAACTGTTGTGGAAAATTGTAAATAATGATAATAATAATATATGTGGGTTAAAATTGTTAAAGAAAAATATGTTAAAAAAATATTCTAACATATAACAAAAAAACTAAACATTCATGGCAATTTAGACGATTGCTACACCTACAAGACAAATTTAAGAATGGTCTCTTTTGGGTATTAGGAAATGGAAAACAAATCAATTTCTCGAATGACAATTGGATTCATAATGTAGATATCAAAATTTTCTTCAATCTCTAATGCATGATAACAACATGAAAGTTTCGAAATTTATAACAAATAATAAAATATGGGATCCGATTAAATTAGCTACGTTTCTTCCTATTAATATTGTTAATCAAATCATTAAAATTTACATTCCATCAACTGATATTGAGGACAAACTAATTTGGAGTTTATCTAGCTTAGGAGATTTCAATACAGAAAGTGTTGTTGAGTTAACTAAAACTTACAGTATTAGTCCGAATTCCTCAATCTTCAACAAAATGTGGAATTTCAGCATTCCCTCCAAAATTAAAAATTTTCTTTCGAAAGCATTATCTGATTGTCTTCCAACTACGGAAAGATTATATAGACATTTCAATCGAGTACCAAATCATTGCACTCCATGCAATGCACCTCTAGAAACAACGTCTCATTTCTTCTTTGAGTGTCCAATAACTATTAATATGATTAACATCCTAGAACAAAGAACTCGTAAGAAGGTTATTTATACTTCTACTAACAATTTTATTAATGATTTCGATTATTTTATCAGTAACAATAAAATATATGGATATAATTTATTTCTTATGGTTCGAATTATTGAGAGATAGAAATAGGCAAAATCTTCAATAACACAGATATTCCAAAATCCAAGCCGATTGACACTGCCTTCATTCATTATCATTCATGATTCGCTACTAAAAACTTTAATTCTACTAAAGAAGTCAATAACAAAACTAAAAACAATGACAATATTAACACACAACAAATACGTAAGAAAAGGAAAAACATAGTCACTTGGAAAAATCCCCCTGAGGGATGGTTTAAAGTAAATTTTGATGCTTCCTATTATCCTAATGGCGATTCTTACATCGGAAATGTCATTAGAAATAACAGAGGTGGAATTATTAAAACAAATCATAACAGAATAAATGTCTCTTCTGCAATCCAAGGTGAAGCTATTGCAGGAATTGAGGGCATAAATCTAGCTAAAAAATGTCACTTATAAAATATAAATTTAGAAGGTGATAATCTAACTGTAATCGACGGAATTTGTAAAATATGGCACGTACCATGGAGCATCCAAAATATTATTGAAGAGGTGCACAATGAACTTCGATCCTTCAAGGAAGTGGAGATCTTTCACTACTTCAAAGAAAATAACAAAGCCGCAGGGGCGGAGCCACAGAGGGGGCCGAGGGGGCACCCGCCCATGCGGTCCTTCGACCGAACAATAATATATATGTATATTAATTTGTAATACTTCAATATATTTATAAAACTAATTAAATGGGAAAATAAGTGGTCTTGGTGTAGTGATATATGTTTAGTAATTTTTGTAATTGATACCAAGAGGTCATGGGTTCAAGTCTCATTAGCTCCTATTTTTAAACTACTACTACTTTTTTCCTCTTTTTGATTTGTACAAGTATTCATCACTTTTCAATCTATATTTTTTTTTCATTTTTGAATGTTTTAGACTTCTATGTTTAAGTTTTATAATTTTACGTATCATATATGTTGTAAATATACATTATTTAAGTCTAATTTTTTATATTAATTTTTAATAAAGACAATTAAAATAATTCCTAGCGTATAGTATCTATATTATTTTAAATTTATATTGTGTATGTTCTTCTTATTGATTTTTCCCTTTATTATAATAATATAAATTTTATTTTAACTTATTCTTACATAGATGAGTTTTCAAGTAACAAATAAAAAAATAAAAAGTATTATAAAGATCAAGTTTTAATAGTTAAGTTTTTATTCATTACATATATTTGGTTTACCTTAAGCGTCTTTATTTATTTTGAAATATAATTAAAATAATCAAACAATACTTCATAAATATTAAAATAATTATAAATAAATCATAATAATATAAATGACTAATAGAAAGAAGAAAATAAAAATAAATATCGCCCCTCCAAGAATAATCTTCTGGCTCCGCCACTGCGCATATATGATTGCCTCCAAGGAAGCGGAAGACATAGATATAGATTACCTAATGTATCCTTGTATTGTTCGTAATGTACTTGAGACTTTTATCAGGACTGTGCGAGAAAGGCTGCGAGTTTCGCATCCTTTGTTCCTTAATTTTTCTTATACTTTTATAAGCATTATCAATCATGATAATACAATATTATCTCCTGATTAGAAGGATTCTCATCGTTAAACTTCAATAATAATAATAAAAAAAAAGCAACACTCGAAATGGCACACACTCTAGATTACAATGGCTAATTTCAACCCGTTAAAAATGGCCCACATTTCGGCCCATATTACATAACAACACCTAAATTATACACAAATATCGCAAGAGGCTTCAGATTCCAACTTCGAGCTCATGTTCTCAAACTGAAAATCCAAGCAAGTTCCAGCTAACGATCAACACTAAACATAAATCCAGAAACACTACTACATAAACAAAGCAATCAAACATGTCTTTTTGTTGCTAAAAACAGAACCGGCATTGTCTTCAATACCCGAAGATATGAACCTTATAAGTCTGCGTCCGACGGTCTATAAGCTCAAACTTACATACATCATGCTCACTCAACTTGTTGTCCTTCATAAACTTCTTCCAGCCAAACCTCATACTAGTACGAGAACTAATCAGCTTCACTTCCCACACGGCACTCTCTTCGTCCACGATAAGCTTAACCTTCGAAGTCCCATTCTTCAAGTACCTACGTCCATGACCTAGCGGCACCCACTACCAATAACATACGTACATAGTATTAGTACTATATTATAAACAATTGATACTAGTTAATTTAATTACCATGCGGTAATCGTTTGAGAGGTACGATGCCTTCATTGGTACGATGAAACTTGGACCGGTCACAGTGGTACATTTCAGCTCTCTCCCGTACTTCAGACTTCTTCTTTTCTGAATACGTTAAACCTATTTCATTAGCCACTAAACTTACACATACGTTTAATGCTCATCACTAAAACATATACTTACCTTCTTCATCATCATGTTCTTCTTCTTCGCTTTGAACATGCTCGATAATACATTGGCAATGGTAGGGAGTATAGTCAATCTCGCAGTCAGAGGTGTCGGCGATGCCCACCTGGAAACGAGAGTCGCCGCGACAATGGAACACCAGAAAGTAACCGGAATCCAAATTGTAGTGCTCGGCAAAGTCTTTCCATCCGCCGGAAAATAGAATTTCTCGGCCTTTCCTCTTGATTTCTACCTCGAATTCCCGGCCGCCGGGAACTTGAAGGATGACTGAACTGCAACAGAGGAAGATTGTAGGGTTGTTTTTCACAAAAGCCTCGGGAACAATCTGTTAAAGTTTACCATTACTGGCTGAGATTGCTTAAGAATACTGAAACAAGGACCATCCAAAAAATAATCATGTTTCAACCTCTAACCGTCATACTCATAATAAATCTTTCTGTGATTACACATAAGCAGGCCATTTCAATTGATAGTGGAGTATAATGATACAAATTCATGTGTTTGACATTTGCATTATTTTTAGGAACAATGTAAATGTTTTTTTGCAAAATATTTAATTAGTCGAATAAAGTAGGTGCAAAAAGATATCTGATTTTTTTGAGGAAGTGGGTTAATGATTTCACTGAAACGAAGAGTTTAGGCTGAAACAGGTCTTCTTCCTCCCCTTTTCAACTCCATTGATGGTGTACATTATCAAGATCTCAAACATTCGAACAGGGGCCAAAAGCAATAATTCTCAACTCCTTATCTACCCCCTAGATCATTCTTCCCTATTCAATGGTTACCTTTTTTCCCTCAGATCTGTGCGTATAAAAATAAAATGAAAAGATTAACTTACAAGACTTTCAAGTTGACGAGGGACGGAAACAATGTTCCTGATAAAACTCGGACCTCCGATCATATCCATCTCTCTGTTTTTTTCTGTGTGTCTGTTTTCAAGCTTGCTCTGTAATTATCTCATACACCAGTATAAAGGAGATGGATATAAGAGTTTGAATGTGAGTTGGTGAGATATGATGTTGGGTAGATGCGAGTAGATTAATTGAAGGTTATATCAAGCATTTTTAAATTCAAGCGAATACTTTGATCCCCGAAGAATGCCTGCGTGATGTGATGTATTCTTTCCATTTATGGCTACTTGTTCACTTCTGCAAGCAATACCATTGGTCTCAGAAGCATGAAAATGATACTGTTGCCATTTTAGTACAAGCTTTTTGAATTCAAACGAATACTTTGGTCTCAGAAGCAGGCCTGCTTTCAGTTTTTGTATGTATGTGTGATATGAATGTATTCTTTCCATTAATGGATACTTGTTCAATTCTACAAGCAAGACCTGAACTTTCTTTGTATTGGCATGATGGCATCTATGATGCAGTGCAGTAACCCTTTGCTTAGATTTGGCGCCAAAATTAAACTGGGAGAAGAAAGTTACTTTCAGAGCTTGTTCTATAGTTCGACCAAAAAACAGAGTTTGGTTTACTTTCATCAGTTCTATTTCTATATGTAGTTTCTCTTCATGGCAAAAAAATATAAGTTGTGGACAATATAGGCGCCAAAATGAATGTGCAAAATCCAAAAGGAAATGAAGTGGAATACAAATTAAACCACCACACTTTAAAATTGGCCATTCATATTACAGAAGAAGGATCATATGAGTTCAATCTTTAAAGTGGATACATGAGTACTAATTTAAATCATTAGATATGTTTCATCTAACACTCATGATTAAACCTATTTTTAAGCCATTTAAATTGATACATGGCATTTTCGTACTTTAACATGTTCTAAATATCTTCCTGCTTCTCCAACTCGCTTTGTGCTTCTCCAATGGGTGACTATTTGGATCCTTCTTCTCCATCTACCTTCTTCTTCAACTCATCTGTAATCTTCCATCCTTCAAATTCATTCTTCTTTTGCTAATTTGGGAGCAACCAAAACCTTGAAAACTCCCTCCAATACACAACCTCAATGTTAGGTTATGTCGGGAGACGAAATCCGGCGTCCAACTCCTCGATATGGACCAGGAAATAATGTTATCCAACCGATCAATATTGATGATAGCCAAATTAGACGCCTACCAGAGAGCAGTCATCGTCGAAGGAGGAGCATCGAGTTGTGAAGCCCTTTCCATGGTCAAGAGTCTATCTGATTTTGCTTCATTCCTTTGTACAAGTTAAATCTTCTTCAATTTAGGGTTTCATTCATCTAGAATTTGTTTATGTACTATTTCTTTCATCCAATTAGAAATTTGACAAGGCTTAGGTTTTTCTGAACAATTATCTAATGCTAGAAGCTCAGTATTTTAGTTTGTTTTTTCCTGAATGTTTTGGTTGGATGATTAGCGATGTTAATTGTGTATAAAAACAAGTATAGTCAAGATGTTTGAAGACAACTTCGTCGCCAACCCCCATCATCCTCAAAGGAAGCTGACTCCAAAGTGGGAGAAGGTTCTCTCTACAACATGACTCTTGAGCGCCTTTCTCATCAGGAAACCCTAAAATCGAAGAGACAAGGCATCATGCATTTATATCATGATGATGTTGTTGCATCAGTTTCCAATCTCCTTGTGAGTTTTTACCCCATTATTTTGTTTCATATGTCACGTTGTTTTCAGTTGTTGATTGCCACTACAATAGTTAATCTTTAGATGATTTCAAGTGTTGTATTTGCTAGCATGGAACGCAGTGTTTTCATTGATAAATGAAGAGAACATAAAAGATTTATTTTGCAGAGAAGAGAACAAATTTTATATTACAGAGAAGAGAACATATTTATTTGGGTGGAGGAACTTGCCTTTGCATCCTAGTTACTACCCATATCAAATTATTTTAAGCTGGTAAATGAATCTCAAGTGGAATGCAACTACCTGCTGTGGTGATTCACTGATGTATGATGCCTAATGTTTGCTTGTTTAGATTCAATCTAAAATTTTAAGATCTGTAATAATTCTAATGGTTTAGTTTGCAAATTAATTGGTCTTAAACTTTTGTTCATTTTTTCAGGATTCAATAACTTCTCTAACTACATATACCATTGAGTTGCACTGACAGAATCCTAAAATTTGAAAGAAACTAGGCTTCCGTGAATGTGCTTTGCACGAGATTTATATTTTGGATTTAATTTATATGGAGCAACATGAATTTATATGATACTCTCTCGAACTAAGTGATTGTTATATCCTTACTCAAACATAAGTTGTACCATTTGTGCTTGTTCTACATATGAGAATCTTATGCTACTCTATGATCTTTGTGACACAACTGCGCATACGTATTGTGTTTGCCTTGATGGTACTATCCCGGAAGGTGATTGGGTTTTCCAGAAGTGCATAAATGAAAGCTTAAGAGCTAACCAGATGAGCCCTTAACCGAAAGTTGAAGAGCTAACCAGATGAGCCCTTAGATGAAAGGTGATTGGGTTTGCCAGGAGTGCAGTGGTGGTACTATCCTTGAAGGTGATTGGGTTTGCCAAAAGTTTATGTAATTACCACTGATTTGCAAAAGTCGCCTTTTTCTTTTGCATGTTCAGTGTGATTTACTTTGCCTGAAAACTTCAGCGTGAGTTTTTGCTTCTTATATTGGTGTAGAGGAAAATGCATTACTGGGTAAGCCAGTTCCTTGTGAATGGAAGTTTATCATATTCTTGTATTAGAAGCCTGATGTAAGCTTATAGGTTGTTGCCTTTTTCTTGTTAAATCATTGAAGCCTTTTGTTTTGATTGGTGTGTTTGAGTTATTATTCACACTGAACAAAGCAACAAGGCGACAAAGGTGCTTACCTTATGCAGAGACTCTGAGATTAAAGTGTTGTAAAGATTTGGAAGAATGTTGGATGTTCCAAAGGTTCTTAGCATTCTGAAGGTACTTCTTTTTTAGAGGCAATATGGAGAAGGAACTTTGTGCTGCAACACTTATGGGGTTAGCTAACCCTTGTAGATGATTCATAAGATTCATAGAGAAGAAGGAGGAGGAGGTTATCCCAGTATTTAAATTAAAGTTCAGAGGTGTTCTAATAGTTTGAATTGAGAATTATCTCCTGCTGTGTAGAGAAGAAGCTTTTCCCACCGCATTAATGGTGTTAGATTGTTGGCACAGTAAATGATTCTATAAGAAACTAAAGTTCTAAATTGTATATACTTGGATAACTATGTTTTGGTAGTGGTAATAGTTAGGCATGTCATTTTGATTTTTGTTTGTAGAAGATGTTTACAGTTAGATAGAAGTAGATATATGTCGAATTGATCTTATGGTATAAGAAACTCATTGGAAATCTCATAAATTTGTAAAACGAAAATTCATGAACCGCAAATATAAATTTCTGAACCTTAAAAAGAAATTCATGTACCGACAATTAAAATTTATGAACCTTTAATAGAAATTCATGTACCGCAAATATAAATTTTTGAACCTTTAATAGAAATTCATGTACCGCCAATATAAATTTATGAACCTTTAATAGAAATGTATGTACCACCAATATAAATTTCTGAACCTTTATTAGAAATTCATGTACCGCAAACATAAATTATGAACCATATAAAGTTCATATCCCGTAACAAAATTCTAAAAGAATTGTAAAATCTCATGAATTAGTAAATAGGTGAGTGATGCCATAAAACAAAACTCATGAACTTAAAAAGAAGTTCATGTACCGCCATATAAATTTCTAAACTTTATTCGTGAATCTCTAATGGAATTTGTGAAATAAATTCATGAACCGGAAATATAAATTTCTGAACCTTAAAAAGAAATTCATGTACCGTGAATATAAATTTATGAACCTTTAATAGAAATTCATGTACTGCAAATATAAATTTCTGAACCTTTAATACAAATTCATTTACCGCCAATATAAATTTATGAACCTCGAATAGAAATGTGTCTACTGCCAATACAAATTTCTGAACCTCTAATACAAAACTTATTCATGAATCTCTAATGGAATTTTGTTAAAGAAATTCATGAACCGCAAATATAAATTTCTGAACCTTAATATAAATTCATGAACCTTTAATTCATGTACCACAAATATATATTTCTGAACCTTTAATAGAAATTTATAAACCGCCAATAAAATAATTTATGAACCTTTAATAGAAATTTATGTACCGTTAATATAAATTCATGAACCTAAAATATAAAGCTCGTAAGCCATAATAAAATTCTAAAAAAGTCGTAAAATCTCCTTAATCTATAAATAGGTGAGTGATGCTATAAAACAAAACTCACGAGTAATATAGAAAATTCATGGACCTGAATAAAATATTATAAACATCCAAAAAAACAGAGAACCTTAGTAACATAAACAAATAAACAATACCTAGACCAGATTTCAGATCCAACAATAGTTAAACTTTAGAAGAATCAGAACAAGAATGCTCAAAATCAGTCATTGTTAAGCATACATCATAACAACTTTTGACCTTGGTGTCATTCTTCATTCATGGAAGATCTATGGTCCCCCAGAATAGCATGTAAGACATAGTTATGGCTTTGAATAAACATTGGCCTATGGGGAGTAGCGTCCACATTATGATTTGTTTATATTGCAGAGTCGGAAGCTCTTGTATTTTACATTTTTGTATGAACGTGGTCCGTTGATGAACAAGAATGCTCATCAGAGTAGAAAGCTCCCTTAATTGCTCACTTCTTTGTAAACCCAACTAATCTACATCCAGTTCCGCAGCCTGAACTCTTTTTCTTGTCTTGACATCTCCATTATAGTACCCTTCACTCCATTCCAACTTACTGAAAACAAGCAGATTCTGAATGAAAGCTCATGACAGCTAACAAACTAATACAAAACTCTAAAATCACACAAAACTCCAAACTAGTGTATTTATAATGGCAAGAAATTTTAGAACTCAAACTAGTACTGTAGTGTTATGAATTAAGTTTAATATTAACTCAATGGACCACTAAATATATTTTTTCTTGATTTTTGCATAGTAATTGCATATGGCCCCATTCAATAGTACTGCACTCATAGTATTATATTTTCTTCTAAAGCATATCCCTGTTGAAAAAGGATTCATATAACTTCTCATTATTACACCATCAAAGGTGGAAATGACAATATCTGCTCTTTTGTAGCAGTCTTAGTGACCTTAAACTGGAATTACCGTTAATTAACCCTAAATGGGAGATCATGAGATCAACGTAAGAAAAAGTACATCGGTTGAACAACAACACCAAGAAATCTCGAGTCATGAACTAGAATCTGAAATGAGTCTCATTTGAACAACAACACCAATCGCAGAAAGAGACGAAATGGCGAGTCAATAAATTCATACACCTATTTCCATTTTTCTTACTACCACACTTGAATCTAAGTACATAATTTCATTATAGCAGTTTGATATAGAAACTGGCTAACCTCTTCAAAATGAGGCTTTGTTGCTTCTTTCACATCCTCAATCCATTGTTCTACCTTCTTGTATGGCCCCAATATTCTCGTCCGATCTTCATCGTCCAACATCTATCAACATCAACAATACAATGAGAGATAAATACATTAGTTAACAAGAAAACAATTTGCCTAATTTTGGTTATGGTGATGGTGTGGTTTATTACCTGCATCTGCATGATCTCACACACAAGGCTGAGATCGGCTATGGATGGTTGCTAACGTCTAAGCAAGAATTTGCCTTCTTCTTGAAGCCATATCATTTCGATTATTGACAATGATGCAGTTAGAGTCTTCTCTCCTTCTTCCGAAGCTACCGGATTTGCCGGAACTTTAAACAGAGGGGCGAGTTTCGTGTTGAACACGTATCCCACTGAATCATAAAATAACACCACATCAACTAATCAATCAGATCTGTGTTCAAGATTATAGTATGGCTACCACGAAACTATGCATTTTACCTGAACCACGGTGTAAGGTAGAGTGATGCCAATCCAACACTCGGTGGATCTTAGCCCTCTTCTTTAGATTAGTAGCATACCTAATTCAACACCAATTAATTCAGTACACAAATCAAGCTTTCATCGTAAATTTCATCAAAAAATGCTCACCAATGGTTTGCGACACCGAAGAAACTCGAAGCAATGTACACGAGAATCACATGACTGCAATGAAGAATCGAAGAGTTCGAACGCGATCCTTAGAATATACAATAATTAAGGGAATAAATTTGGAAGCTACCTCTCGTTGTAGAAAATTCGTGCATGGTTCGTGTCGCCACTGCTGATTCATATTGTGGCTTTTCTTGTCGCTTTGGCACGTCGTTGGTGCCATTGAAGGTGCACCATTGGTTCTATTGAAGTCGGAGAGGCAAAGATGGAAGAAGAAGGCAAGGATGGAAGAAGAAGGAAAAGATCAATCGATCGAATTCACAAGGATGGAAGACGAAGGTGGAGATCAATTGAGCAAATTCCCAGATTGAAGAAGAGAGAGGAGCAAATCGATTTATAGTAAAACTCTAGGCCAGATTGGGTGTTTGGTTTTCAGGGTTAATGTCGTCCAATAGCTGTAGATACTAATACAAATTCAAAAATGCCACAGGTATTTAAATGAATTGTTGGACTTCTTCTATTTTCTCTTCTATTTTCCTTTTTTTCGTCTTATTTTTTGGATCTTTGATTGTCCTAATTCTACGGTCCAAATGAATACTCACCTTAACACCTATACTCACAAGAACCTCCCTCTCATATTACAAATCATATGTTAATTGTCCATATATGACTTCATGATACTACGTCCCAAAATATAAAAAAAAAAGAAAGTAAAATTGTGTAAGAAAAGGAGAAATGATAGTAAAGAAAGAAATGAAAATGGGTGTATTTTTTTTAAATGGAACGTTATATAATAAAACTAGTGGAGTACTATTTTTCCTTGAATTTTGGCTTTTTTGGAAAAGTTATATGGTATTGTAAGCCCATATAGCAAGGAATGACATACAAACGGCTCCAAAAAAAGAAATATTGAATGCTGAGTTGGATCGGAGGGCAAATTTTTTTATTTTTTATTTTTTTAACATGCAATACAAAGGCCCACCTTTCAATGAAAGTGGCCTAAATCATCGATGCGGATGATCTTTACAAATTCCCAAATTCTAAAAGGAGATTGATGGAGAAAGCTATCCTGTCTATTAGATTTTATGATAGCGTCCAAGTCCTGAATTACATTCGAGATGAAAGAAGACGTTCATCTTGATTTAGTAAGAAAATCTGCCGCTTGGTTGCCGGAGGCCAATTTTGAACCCTAGGGTTCATGAAGTAAATGGTGAGAAGGTCAACGTGTGCCATGCAAATGAGTATTCCGACAGAGGTTGCTCCCAGGAGTCCTTTACAATTGACATTGTCGGATTGGTGCCGGTGTAGGTGTTGGAGATAATGATTCTGATGTTGATTCCTAACAGAGTTTTAATGGTGTAAGAAGCCCGATATTATAATTATGTCTTGACAACTTGAACCTGGCCTACATATATTTTACATAAATATACAAAATGTTTCCTCAATCAATCAAATGAATATCTAATTGTAAGTATGTAGTAAATAGAGACTTATGGAAACATAAACTAAAGGAAAATCAGCATAGATCAATTTCAAGTCATGATTGATAAATTAAAATATTTGTATGTCAAAAGACGGTCTTGTTCAAAATAAAAAAGAAAAAAAAATGAAAAACACTCTTTGAGAGATCGAAACAATCTAAAACGAGAAAATTTTATGCTCTTTAACACTAGTTAAAGTAGATTACTAAAACTCTATGATTAATAATCATGTCAAAAGAATAATGTTTCTTCCTTTTCAAAACCTCAATAGTCGAAATTATTATCCTTCTAGAAGGAAAATAGAAAATACTATGTAGAGATTAGTTATATAATAAATAGTGACATGTTAAATACGTTTCTTTTCCATTCACGTTTCTGAAAAATTGTATCAATCCAAAATATGTATAGTAGTTACCTGAGAAATGCAACCGGCAAGGCCCATTCCCTCAATAAATTAGTATCTAATTTACTCCTACTTTTAGTACATGCTCATTTAATCATCTAATTCTAGTATGTCATCCTATCCTATCTTATCTTATCATATCCTATTCCTATATGATATAATTTTAGGGGTGTTAAAAACACTAATGACTTCCCTAATAGTCATAATTACACCAAGTAGCATATGAGAAAACACTAAATGTACTATTAAATATTTGTAGTTACTTATATAAACTCTCTTATATATGTAAAAGTAAATGATTATTATTTTCTTTGGCTCAATTAGATAGGGTTATTGTACTGAGCGAAATGTAGCTTGAATAAGACCAGACTAACAATATTCATGTAGTACTTTTATTGTATTATTATTCGTTATAAAAAATATATGGTTATAATATAATTCCAATTTCTACAATTATAAATCAACTCTACAAATTAGGGGGTACATAGATCTAGAACCTCATGATAAAAATATATAGAGATAACAAACAATAGTTCATTAGTAATAAATAAAAACAAAGTATAATAATAAGATCAAAATAGAAGATGTATTGATGATACACTATAGATAAAATATAATAGGAACGAATTATCATCTACACTTGAGTCTTCATGTCAACAAAAAAGTATAATAATAACATCACATAAATGAATTATTAATGATACGCTATAAAAAATAAATAATAAGGATGAATTATAATATATATTCGAGTCTTCACTGTAGCCCGTGCAGAGCACGGGCCACAACTTTCTAGTCCTAATCTAATATAAATTGGCATTCCTTGAAAATAATAAATTCTCTACTAAATTATACTCATTACCTGTAAAGAGATTCCCAATTGAAGCCAAAATAGTAAATGATATCATTAATGACTATATATTAGACACTAATCCTTGAAAAAAACACTAATAGTCATTTATGTACAAAAGAAAGAACTAGGTAGAGTAGCGGGCCTTCTACTTTGTGTCATTTACCTCAGCCCAAGAAGCAGAATAGGCCGAATTATGATTAGCCTTCTATAGAAAATACAATGTACACCTATCTATCACGCTAGATGAAATTGGGTTGTCATATTCATAGCTCAATTTCACATCAACCAACTCGATCTGGACCCCATAAGCCGATTCAAGTGGTCGATTGTCAGACTTCTACCATTGAATCCAAGAAACAACAGTTTGAGAGTAATATTAATTAAACTGAGAGTGAGAAATTCCACCCGTTGCAATTTTAATTGCGACTGTTACCATGCCTTTCTGGTTCCTCATCGCCTTCTATTACCTCCATTTTCACATCTCTACTTTTTATTACTAATCCTTTCCTTTATATGATTTTAGTCTGTGTCTAGGAGGCATTCAAGCAAGAACTGGTAACAAAAATTGTGGAACCACTGGAAATATAGCATTGGGTTACCCCCCAACACCTAAGATAATCAGATTTTTTTAATAAAAAAAGTAAAAGTTAGTCTATTTATAGTCATTGTTTTGGTTGTTACAAATTGTTTAGATTTGAAACATGAATAATCTGAAAATATTATACTTGAGAAGATAAATAGAGGTTATCGGTGGAACAAATCAACCCTTAAATGACAAAGAGAAGAATAATTTCGTCTATTTTCTAGGTATGAATTATCTCTCAGAAGAATAACTAAGTTGATGTATGGATTCCATTGATACAAGTGAGGTTTTAACTTGAAGCAAGTACTTTTTAGCTTGCTTATGCGGTGTTCTTAATATTGGTGTACATTATATTTTGGCTGCAAATTTAGGATTGGAAATTATGTTTAACTTCACGTACAATATCAAATAAAAATTTGTCATATAGAAGAAATAGTGACTATATTAGTCTATTGGTTGTTCATATGGTTAAGCAGGAGATATCATGTATAGCTATGGGAAAGAATTAGTGGTTAAGATATACAAATAAGTCACAAATAACTTGATAATGGATCTCTTCAATGAAAATCAAAACCTAAAAAACCAAATACCATATTTCATGGATGAATTTCATTAGGGAAGGTCTCAATCTCAAGATACCACTTAACAGTCTACTAAGAACATTGAACTGGAAAACTCAAGTTCAATCACAAAGGTCTACTTTTGTATTTAGAGTAAATTATTTGCATAAGAGATCGTCATTTTGTACTAAATTATAACATTTTATATCATAGTGTGATATTGAACATACATGAGATAATGAAGATATCTCCAAGTTTAATACTTTTATGACCCCCAATTTATTACATAATTTTATTAGGAGTATGGTAATGGAAAATAATTTGTAGTTGTTTTCATGTTGGAACTTCAAAACTAACGAGTATCATATTAGTTGAAAAATTATTCGCTTAGCATGTGCGAAGCACGGGCAACAACCTCCAGTATACTATAATTTTAGGGGTGTCAAAAACACTAAATGACTCCCCTAATAGTCATTAATTATACCACTTAGTATATGAGAAAAACACTACATACACCATTAATTATTTTGATTTATTTATATAAATTCTCTTATATATGTAAAAAGTAAATAATTATCATTTTCTTGTACTAAATTACATACTGTTATTAGACTTTTAGAAATGTATCTCGATTAAACTAGACTACTAATATTCATAATATTTTTATTATGTTATTAGATAGGGTAATCGGACCGTTCAAAATGCAGCTCGACTAAAACCTGACTAATAATATTCATATAGCATTTTTTATAGAAAATATATGGTTATAATATAATTCTAGTTTCTACAATTAGAAATCAACTCTATAAATTATGGAGTACATAGATCTAGATCATTTATTGAAAAACTAAAAATATATAGTGAAAAATAGTTCAATAGGAACAAATAAAAACAAAGTATAATAATAGAATCACATAAAAGATGTACTGATGATACACAATAGAAAAATATAATAGGAATGAATGATCATCTACACTTGAATCCTCATGTCAGCAACAACGTATAAAAATATCTACAAAAAAACAACGTATAATAATAACATCACATAGAACAATTATTAATGATACGTTATTGAAAATATATAATAAGGATGAATTACAAACTACATTCGAGTCTTCACTATAGCCCGTGTGAAGCAAAGACCACAACCTTCTATCTAGTCTAATCTAATATACTATAATCTTAGGGGATGCAAAAAACACTAAATGTGATCCTAATACACATTTAATTTGTAGAAGGCCCACATTTAATTACACAAATCCAATACAAAGCCACATTCTATTGTTGTTGGCCCAATTTGTTCAGCCCAATTTGGTTAGCTCAATAGCCCTCCTTAGCCTATAAATAGAGACATTATCCATTGTGCAAGAATATCTTCCTTTCTTCCTCTATTCATCTCTCTTCCTCTCTCTCTTCCTCTCTTTTGAGAAGTATGCTCTGTATTTGCCCACGTACGGGATCCTCTATATCATAAACTCGATTTTCTTCTTAGATCTGAATCGATTTGAGAAGTATGCTCTGTAGTTTCCCACATACGGGATCCTCTATATCAGAAACTCGATTGTCTTCTTAGATCTAAATCGATTTGAGAAGTATGCCCTCCAACTCAACTTGGGTTTTGTTTAAATTTCCCCAGTTGCCCTTATTTTCTTTAATCATCTTTTTGGAAATAAGTGTGAAAGAAAAACTAAAAACTTACACATAAAATGAAAATTGCATTAGCCTTCTACTCAATTAGGAAAGATAAATAGTCAAATTAAGTAAATTAAGCTTCGCGTCCATTTGAATTCCAAGAGTCCACATAATTCACTTCTTATCCTCTATTACTATTAAATAAAAATCCTTTCTTATTCTGAAACCGCATTGAACCTTTGCTCTTTCTATGTTCCGACCCTTCTTTGCACAAGTCAAAGCATCACCTCCATCGCTCTATAAATAAATAAATGAACACACACATACAGTCCTATAAGAGAGCCCATCACCATGAATCTATACATCATAGCATATCATAATCCTTATAAAGTTGAGTTTTTAAGCATATTTCTCAACATACCCTTATTTTCATTATTGATCATTTTTGAAATAAATGCGAAAGAAAAATGAAAAACTCTAAAATAAAATAGAAGTTGTATTAACCCTCTACTTGATTATGGAAGATAAATAGTCAAATTAATTAAATTTAACTTCATGTCTCTTTGAATTCCAAGACTCCACGTAATTCATTTCATATCCTTTAGTACAATTAAATATTCTCATTCTCAAAACCGCCTTAAACCTTTTCTCTTTTTATGTTCCGACCCTTCTTTGTAGAAGTCAAAGAATAACCTCTATCACTCTATAAATACAGAAATGAATGCACAGATGCAGTCCCATAAGAGCGGCCATCACCATGAATCTATACATACGAATAAAAAAATTGAGTGCTTTGATGATTGGGAAAAGATGATCAATATCAAAGCGAAGTCAAACTTAATGTCAACTTATTCCTATAATTTTTTATTCTTCTGCACGTTTTCTTCCATCTTTTCTATTACCTTCAATTCTTAATATGTGTATATAGTTTGTTGTCATTTTACGATGTTAGTTAACAAAGTGGATGAAATGGAATTTAAAACTTCAAAAAATAGGCTCAAATAATAACAAAAAAAGGTTACATACATAATCAAAAACAATGTAATGTACAATAATCCATGGAGTATCACACATGGTCACACAAGTTACGTAATAAAAAAAACTTCAATTGCAAGTATGTGCTTGAACGACAATGCACATTGTATGTTAAAGCAACAAATTTTTTCTATTAATTTCTAAGGAGAATGCCGCCTTATATGTTTTCACCTATACAAAGATCCAACAACTCAAACAAAACCCCGTGAAGCACACAACTCTTCAATAAAAGTAATTTTCCTTAAAAAAAAAGAAGAAGAAAGACACAATAGGCCGTGCATAGCACGGGCATGCCATCACTAGTATACTATAATCTTTGGGGATGCAAAAAACACTAAATGTGATTCTAATACACATTAATTATACCTTAATTATGTAAAAGACCCACATCTAATACTCAATCTAAAAAAAACTAATAATCAAATTCAAAATTAATAGATTCTTATTTGTGTCATCCACCTAAGCCCAACAAAAAGAATAGGTCCAATGGATAATTCAATCATCGAAATATTTGAGTCTCAAATATTTGGAACGTCTAATTATTCGCAACTATATCATACAAGATATATATAGCCCTTAATCATCTAATATGACAGTATATTATATAATATATAGATGTTCATGTATACAATAAATAGATGATTATAATATTATAATTAGACCTAATTGTATAAAATAAATTAGAATTAGACCTACATGAATATATTTATAGTATTAATATTAGGAGGAAGGATCAAATGAGTACAAACATAAAAATGAGTAGGTGAGTACATATTTCAGCCGTTGATTCTCATCCATCTAATGGCTAAAAATAATCTGACATTTTTACTTAAATTTGACAAGAAAGGGTAAAATCGACATTTCTTGTTAATCTTCCCTGCTCTCATTCCCCATCAGCTCTGTCGATCCACAAACCCTAAACTCTCCAATTCTCTCTCCAATGTTTCCCTCTCACCCTAGGTTGCCCCCCAACCGGATCCTCCAACGAGATTAAGGTCACTTACCACCGGCTCCGCTTGTTTCCAATTCACTATGCGAGGTGCTGGAATCCCAATCGATTTGAGACAAAAGGCACAATTGGAAGGTATTCGACATCACCGACGAGCATTGAATTGGGGAAACTCTTCAGCGTCAAAAAGCATCAAATTGTGGAAACTCTTGTCTCAAAATTGCCTGATTCCTCGACCAATTTCAATCCTCACCTCAAGACGATTCGTGAAACCCCTTCAATTAGGTGAAAAAAGCATGAAAAGAAGAGGAGGACGAAGAAGGTCAATATCGGAGGGAGACCAAGTCTATAGGAGGATGAGGATTATACGGGAGCGAGGCTCTCGACGGTGTTCAGAAAGCTTGTACCGGGCACGGCGGAGGAGTGGAGGTTAAGGTGAGGGGAAGCTTGGCGGTGGTGAAGAAATCGGAGGAACCATTTATCGATTTCAAGAAATCGATGGTGGATATAATAGTGGAGAAGTAGATGGTGGAGGAGTAGGATTTGCAGATTTTTATTGCTCTGCATAACTACTTAATGACTTGTGCTTGCGTTGATTACTGAGAGTTATCCTTCCATATGTGTTTGTTCTCAAAGGAGGTTCGTTTATATCATTACATGGGAAGATGAAGTAGGTAATTTGCTTAAGCTTTTTCGTGTTTGCTCTAAGTCAGCTAAAATAGACATACTGCACACATATCTTAATTCTATTTTTGTCTGTATAAAGTGCTAGGGAGAAGCTTTGGCTGCTTTTACTTTTCTTGCAAGCGATGATCTTCTTTGTACTGATGTTGCTGCTCGCGGACTGGATATACCTGGTGTTGACTTTACCATTCAAGTAGGAGCTTATATGGTGTTTCATGTCTCTTAACTCTAAGCAACACTATTATGTCTTCATTTTCTGTCTTCTTTTTCTATTCTACAATTGGTTAAGTAGTTTGTTAATTAGTTGTTTAGGTGCATTTGTTACTCATTTTAGAATTGGTTAATTAGTTGTTTTTATGATTAAATCTTTGCCTATAGTTCAGTACTGGTGATGGTTAATTAGTTACACTTTCTCCTCTCCATCTTGTCTCAAGCTGCATGGACTGTTTGATTGTTGGATTTATTTAGAATATGGAGATTGATTTTTTTAGTGTTTCTTTAATGGACTGTTATTTGTTCTAATTTGGTTGCTGGTGTTTCATTCACTAATATAAACTGTTTCTTGATTGTTGGTGTTCTTGGAGTATGCAGATGTCAAAAGTGCTTCAAGAGAGAGGTCAGGGATGAAAGGAAGAAAGTTTAGAGCGAGGTCAGGTGTTCTTGGAGCATGCATGTGCTACCATTCATTTCAGTTGCAATGCATACTAGCATGCATAAAAAATTAAGTGATTCTCACTAGCTACTGGGGGATAACCTGTTCTAGTGTGACTTGACAAACTTTCTACAACTTATTTAGAAATGGAATCAATCATTTGTTTTTTCCTTATGAAGTTGTACCCCTCTAGAATTACAAATGCTACCTTGTATGCATTGCAAATGAAAATTATGATAAAAAACTGAAGTCTTCAATAAATTTTATTACAAAAAATTTATAAACATTCAACACAATTTTATGAACCTTTATTAGAAATTTATGTACCGTCAATATAAAATTTATGAACCTAAAATTAAAGTTCGTAATCCATAACAAAATTATAAAAGATTTATAAAATCTCATGAATTTAATACCTTAAATGTTTGAATTTTCAATATAAAAACTCACTACTACCTTAAATGTTTGAAATCTTACATAGGCTATGAAATTATGAACCTTCACTATAAATTTATGAACCTTTTATATAAATTTATGAACCTAAAATAGAAAACTCATAATCACAAAAAAATCATAAATTTTCAAATACGTGAGTAGGGACAGGATCATATGCGTACAACTCATTTCATGCGTACGTGTGTATATGAACCTCTCTGTGTATTTTAATGAACCTCTATGTCTTATGTTTTGAACCACATATCTACTATGAACCTGAAATTTAATGAACCCCCGTGTCTTATTTTTTGAACCGCCTAAAATTTCAAAAATGAAGGTTCATAGTAGATATGTGGTTCAAGACATAAGACATGGAGGTTCATTAAATTGCACAGAGAGGTTTATATACGCACGTATGCACGAAATGGGTTGTACGCACCAGAACCTCCCTCTACGTGAGTAAGTCCATAAGAAAAACTCATGAACTTGAATAAAATTAATAGACATTCAAAAGTAAATTCATGATAAAAAAGACCAAAACCTTCATTTAAATTTTGTTGATATTTAATGTGAACCTTCAATACAATATTTACGAACGTATAATATAAATCATGAACCTGTATTTGAAAATTCATAAACTTATAATATAACACTCATCAGCCTTTAAAAAATATATTAAACTTGTCAGAAAAATACTAATAAATTAGAAATAAGAAACTGACAAGCTATAAAGAAAAAAATCATAAGATTACTTAAAAATACACGGACTTAAATAAAAACTAATGAACCTGCAATCTAAATTCATGAAACGCCAATATAAAATTTGTGAACCTTTTAACACAATTTATGTACCGTCAATATAAATTTATGAACCTAAAATATAAAGCTCTTAACCCATAATAAAATTCTAATAAAGTTGTAAAATCTCATGAATTTGTATATAGGTAAGTGATGCTATAAAACAGAATTTATTTACTAAAGAAAATTCATCGACCTTAAAAAATATCATAAATTTCCCAAAAAAATCACGAGCAAAAAAAAGACTTGAATCTCCAATAAAATTTGTTTAAGAAAATTTATGAACTTTATATATAACATTCATGAACCTTAGGTATAAATTCATGAACCTTAAATAAAACAAAAATGTTTCTTATAGACTTTAGAAATCTCATAGTTTCTATATAGGCGAGTAAACTTATAAGAGAAAACTCATATTCTTACTATAAAAATAAACGACTGTGAAAAAAGATATCATTGACATCCAAAAGAAAACTCATGAGCTTGAAGACTCGTGAATCTCCAATGGAATTTTGTGAAATGATTTCATGAATCGTCAACATAAAATTTATTAATGTTTAATAGAAATTTATGTACTAACATTATAAAATTTATGAACCTTTAACAGAAATTTATGTACTGTTAATATAAATTTATGAAGCTTTAATAGATATTTATGTACCGTCACAATAAATTTATGAACCTTTAACAGAAATTTATGTACCACCAATTTAAATTTATGAACCTTGAATAGAAATTTGTGAACCCTTAATTGAAATTTATGTACCGTCAATTTACGAACCTTCAATACAAACTTATGAACCTTCAATACAACTTATGAACCTTTAATACAAACTTATGAACCTTCAATATAAATTTACGAACCTTCACTACAAATTTATGAACCTTCAATACAAATTTATGAACCTTGAGTATAAATTTATGAACCATGGACTGAAAAGAAAAAGCTTATGAATCCATAGTACATATTTTTTACAGAAAATTTACGAACCTTCGATACTAACTTATGAACCTTCAATATAAATTTATGAACCTTCAATACAAATTTGTGAACCTTCAATACAAATTTATGAACCTTGAATATAAATTTATGAACCATGGACTGAAATGAAAAAGCTTATGAATCTGTAGTATAAATTTTATTACAGAAAATTTACGAACCTTGAATACAAACTTATGAACCTTCAATATAATTTATGAACCATCAATATAAATTTATGAACCTTCAATATTAGTTTATGATTTTATTACACAGTTTTAGATTTATAATTTTTATAATAGAATTTGAGATTTATAATTTTTCATAACAGAATTTTAGATTAATGAGCCTTTAATATAAAAAAACTGATGAACTAAAAATATAAAATATATAATTCATGAATCTTATATATAAATTGATGAACCTTAAATATAAAATTCATGAACTTTCTATATAAATTTATAAACCTTAAATATAAAATTCATGAACCTTCTATAAAAAATTTATGAACCAAAGATATAAAATATAAAAATCATGAAAACATAAATTGATGAACCTTCAGTATAAGTTCATGAACCTTTAATATAAATTGATGAACCTTCTATATAAATTGATGAACCTTCAATATAAATTGATGAACCTTCACTATAAAATATAAAATATAAATATAAAATTTATGAGACATAAAATATGAAATTCATGAATCTTCTATATTAATGGGTGAACCTTATATAAATTTTATGAACATTCGATATAGATTCATAGAGGGAGGTTCTGGTACGTACAGCCCATTTCGTGCGTACGTGCATATATGAACCTCTCTGTGTAATTTAATGAACCTCCATGTCTTATGTTTTGAACCACATATGTACTATGAACCTTCATTTCTGAAATTTTAGGCAGTTCAAAAAATAAGATACGGAGGTTCATTAAATTTCAGGTTCATAGTAGATATGTGGTTCAAAATATAAGACATGGAGGTTCATTAAAATAGACAGAGAGGTTCATATACGCACGTACGCACGAAATGAGCTGTACGCATATGATCCTGTCCCTAGATTCATAAACCTTAAAAATAAACCAACAAAAATTCTTATAGAATTTAAAAATCTCATTATTTGTAAATAGGTGACTGAACTTGTAAGAGAAAACTCATGTTCAACTACTATAAAAATAAACGATCATGAAAAAAATATCATGGACATCCAAAAGAAAACTCATGAGCTTGAAGAGACGTGAATCTCCAATGAAATTTTGTGAAAGAAATTCATGAATCGCCAATATAAAATTTATGATCCTTTAATATAAATTTATGTACCACCAATAGAAAATTAAATAATCTATCTCCTTTCCTCTCGCTAGATAGCACATTCCTCTGAATATATGGAGCTGTGTAATATGAGATTCATGATCAAGTTATGAGTAGTGATAACAATGTTGATTAATTATACGCAGGGCCTAAAAGTCTTTTGTCTTCTCCCTTATCTTGCTCCACTTCAAGATCAAGTCAATCTAAATCGAATCATTCTGTGCACATTGAAGACTTTTTTGTGCGTTATGTTCATTAGTTCTTTTGGTTGGTCTATGTAAGGAAATTCTTAACATTTAAATGAAACTATTGATGGATTGAGTTTTTTATTGTCTATAATATCTTGTCAGGAATGGTTGTTGTATGTCTTTTTTTGCACTTACAGGATACTATTTGATTGGATGTGTGGATGGAATTGGTTTCTGTTGGAAGGTAATAACTGGGTAAGTGGTATAGCTTAGTACTTACATAATGCACTTGTCCAAATTGTGGGTTTAATACTGTTTCAGTGCATTTGTCTTCCATCTTTGAACATTTTTACATCTTTCTTTGTTTATGAACCTTTAACATATAGAAATCTCATGACCCACAAAAGAAATTCATAAATTTCTATAGACTTTAAAAATCTCATAATTTTCTAAATTAGTGAGTGAATTTATAACAGAAAACTCATGTTCTTACTATGAAAATAAATGACCGTGAAAAAAGATATCATGGACATCAAAAAGAAAACTCATGAACCTTTAGTACAAATTTATGAACCTTAAGTACAAATTTATGAACCTTCTATACAAATTTATGAACCTTGAATATAAATTTGTGAACCATGGACTGAAATGAAAAAGCTTATGAATCCGCAACATAAATTTTATTACAGAAAATTTTACGAACCTTTAATACAAATTTGTGAACCTTCAATACAACCATCAATACAAATTTATGGACCTTCAATACAAAATTTATGATTTTATTACACTATTTTAGATTTATACATTTTCATAATAGAATATTAGATTAATGAACCTTCAATATAAAAAAATTGATGAACCAAAAATATAAAATATAAAAATTAACTAACCTTCTATATAAATTGATGAACCTTATATATAAAATTCATGAAAACATAAATTGATGAACTTTTAATATAAATTCATGAACCTTCAATATAAATTGATGAACCTTATGTATAAATTGATGAACCTTCAGTATAAATTGATGAAGCTTTAAAAATAAAATATAAAATGTCTGAGATATAAATATAAAATTCATGAACCTTTAAAGTAAAATATAAAATTTCTGAGATATACAATATAAAATTCATGAACCTTCTATATAAATTTCATTATTTCTAAATAGGTGCGTGAACTTCTAAGAGAAAACTCGTGTTCAACTATTATAAAAATAAACGACGGTGGAAAAAAATATCATGGACATCCAAAAGAAAACTCATGAGCTTGAAGAGACGTGAATCTCCAATGAAATTTTGTGAAAGAATTTCATGAGCTGCCAATATAAAATTTATGAACCTTTAGTAGAAATTTATGCACCACCAATATAAATTTCTGAACCTTTTATAGAAATTTATGTACCGCCAATATAAAATACCATAAACATTAAAAAATGTCACGAGCAAACCTTTTAATTCAAAACTATATGGAGTATTAATATAACACATGTACAACAAGTCAACAACAATTTGATGATCTCATCCAAGTCCCCTTTCTGGGAATGTATGCCCTTGTGAAAGACCATGACTCAACATCAGTGTTCCATTCCAAATGTGTCAGTTCCCGTTAGCTAAATTTCCCTATCTCCATTTTCTTTTTTATAGCCTTTTGTCAAAATATTGGGTTACTTTTTTGGAGAACTCTTAAGAAAGTTTATACTTGAAGCATTTGAATTCTGATGTTTCAGCCAAAACCAAAACAGAAACATCTTAAAGCAATATTCTCCTATCAATCCTCAACCATAATTCTTCACACCCAATCTAGGATCCCCACATTTACTTCTATTAAATTGGCAATTCTCAAATATTGCAATTGAAAGAAGTTTTGAGTCTGAGGATTCTAGCAGTATTTGGGTTGTTTAACTTCAGACTCCAAAGAGGATAAGTTGTTGAATAATAATCAGGTTGTAACCAAAACCAACAAGGACAATGGAACTTGGCCATAAACATATTTAATAACATGCTAAAAGGAACGAGAATGAACAGAAGGTCTGATTCATCACTACAAAATCAAACAGCCACAAGAACATGAAGCATTCAAATTCCTATCACCAATGCTTTACATATAAAACAAATAACAATACAATAAAACAAAGTCAAGGAACAAAATCCTTACCAAACAACTGTACATAGCAACAACTTCCTGCACATCAGTATAACCCTCTCAAATTATATCAATTTTCCCCTAAAATCCTCCAATGCTAGGTTGGCACAAAAGAAAGAGATGTAATTGTTGAATCACCATCACCCTCCAAAGAGTGAGAAGAATCCACGTTTCTTGGGAGCTTACTCCATCATCACATCCTGCATACTGTCTTTCTCAACGAGCCTTCAAGCAAATGCCAACTCTGCAATTGTAGGAGGCCTATTCAACACCAACAGATAGCCTCTATTCTTGCTACGAATCACCTCTGAATCCTCGGGAACCATACCTAACATAGCCAATCCGAGCATCTCTTGAATATCCATCACATACATCATATCCTCCCCTTTATCGTATCAGTCCTAACCCTATTCACTATAATCTTAATCTCTTTAATTCCATCGCACTCAAGTAGTCCAGTAATCCTATTTGCATCACGAAGGCTCGTGATATCAAGAGTTGTCGTCACCAGCACGACCTCATTTCGCCGGTGTAATTGCAGTAATGAATCCAGCGTCGATTCCGGTAGGGCAATCGATGAGAATAAAATCCGCAGATCCCTCTATACGGTGATTGAGCGCATCGACGATCCAAACTAGGGCTTTACCGCCGAACCCTAAGGGAAGTTTGGACCTGGCTTACGTAGAGATTTGGTTGATGAGGTCATGGTGGGAATAGGAGAGAGAAAGGAAGTGTTAATGGAGGCGGCTGCGGTGATTGTCGAGGCAGATAGAGTGAATCAGCGTCTCCCAACAGATCTGGCCTCATTTTTAAATTCGTCGCATGCCCGCAACTGAGCAACGACATGAGGAGGTTCAGTGGAGGCTGGAGAATTCTTTACCAACGATAGTGTTAGGTTGAAGATGGAGTTAGGTCCTGTTTCTTTTAAATGAGGTTAATTTCGTCCAAACGCTCGGATTTTAATAAAATTTCAAAAATGCCACCAAAATTTTAAATCGAGCGCGCATCTTCAATACCTTCTTTTATTTTTACTTTTTTTTTCTCATGAATTTACTGAACCGTCGATCGTCCCGATCCGACGGTCCAGAGATGTACTCACCTACTCAGTTTAAGAGGTATACTCACATGAACCTCCCTCGTTCTTGTGAGTACAACCACTAAAATGAGTAGATGAGTACAAATCGTGATCGTCGGATTGGAACGATCAACGTTTCACAAATTTTGGGGAGAAAAAGAAAGGAAAAACAAGCATTTATAAGCACGGTCTGATATCAGCTTCATTAATGGCATTTTTGTAATTTTTACAATTACTAACGGAGAATACCTTAACTACCCCCGTCTGCTTTCCCTATCACATGCTCATTTTTCCTAACCCTAACCATCTGTTGTACGATGAAGAGAGGAGCACTTCCAGTCACCACTTTTTTGCGCAACCTAAGATAGAGAAACAAAGTCGGCAATGCTGCGGCGTGATCTCTTCGGAAGCGAGTCTACACAGAGCTCCAAGCAGAATCTTTCGAGAAGCTCGAGAAGGTACTTTGATTTAAGACTTTTTGGTGGATGGACGATTTGAATTTGAATTTTCCTGGAGTTGAAAGGTTGTTTGTTGTAGTTATCAGCAATTGAATGACATCTCATGGTACGGAAGTTGCAGTAAGTAATTTAACTCACTCAAAACCCTCAAAAACTTTTATTTCTAGCACTGAGGACCTGTTTCTACGCAAACATTCGAATTACACCAACTTTTCACAATGTTACTGAATTCACGTATCCAATGTCTAGAAGTTGGTTTTTATGATTATACAAGGGAAGAGAGAAATATGGTTGGGTTGAAGGGTTCAAGGATTTATGGAGGAGGAAATTAAGCAAGGAACTAGCTCGAGTATCAACAGTGCATGTTTAATATCCATCCTTCCTTGGCTTCATTCATATTCATGTGCATTGCAATGGCTTTATTTGCCTCAGACTCTTCCAATGTAAATTAAATAATAGTCCTGAAAATTTGGTTATGAAACTGTTAGAAAATAAAAGGCCTTATACCAATATATTAAAGGCAAATTTGTGTAGGTGTTAATGGTGTTGTGTAGAAAAAAATTGCGTAGGTGTTGAAGGGGCAAGGTGCTAAATATTCATTGTTCTGATGAGAGTGAGTCTTCTGGTGCATGTAAGTGTTAAACCTTCACTCAAGTATTCTGGTTCAGTTAACCCAAGTGAAGGTTTTACACTTACAATGCAGCAGTGTGACCAATTCTAATTGAAAAATTGCATAATTGTCATTGAAAATGGAATTGAAAGTTTATCCTACTGAAAATCTGACTCAACCTGGGGAAAAACTGGTGCTCAACTGAACAGGTCCATATGTTTGCAATTGTATTCTGTTCAACCAAAATTTCACTCGTAGGGGAGAGAACTTTGTGACAGAAAGATCACCACAGCAATAGGAAGGATCAAGACCGGTCTATAAAACAAGCTCTTCCTCAGTAACCTCCAAGCTTCACATGATTGGGGTTTGCATGTGATTATGTAGAGGCCATGTGGATGACGCTTCAACAGGACAAACCAACTAATTATGTTACAACAACCGAATATTCTCAGTTGAGGAGTTTCTAGAGGTGGCGTTTGGATATGTGGATCTAAACTGGAAAGATCATGTTGAGATTGATAAGAGGTATTTTAGGCCTTCTGAGGTGGATAACCTAAAGGGAGATGAAAGTAAAGCAAAGAAGATTCTTGGGTGGAAGTCTAAAGTTGGGTTTAAGCAGCTTGTGAAGAAGATGGTTGATGAAGACGTTGAGCTTGCTAAGCGTGAGATTGATAAGAGGTAAAAAAATATGTATGAAACCACTATAAAGTTACACTTTCATGTTTCTTGTTGTATAGAATACCATTGCAAGATTGTGGGGACTTGAAACCTCCTTCCATGAGGTTTCGTAGCTTTTGGCCATACATATTTATTTTTTATTAGTTTTGATTGATTGTGGGGACTTGAAACCAGTTTGCTTGTCATCAAGATTTAATCAACATGTTGTTAGTTACTCTTTCCTGTTTCTTATTGTATAGAGATATCAGGCAGATGGGCTTATTTGGCAGGTTGTAATATATTCAGCAAATGCTTATGCAAATGCTTATCTTACCATGCTCTGCTTTTTGATGCACTTTGGGATATACTGGCTTATTTGGCAGCACTGTAGAATCTTTATCCAAATGATTCTCAGAGACATTTGAATATCTCAGCATACCATCAACTCTACAAAAATGGGAACACATATTGTATTAGTGATGTTGATCTACTGTACATATCTACATTCATGTCAGCATAAAAACAATGATCTTCATTACCATCAACAAAGTCAATAATTTTTTTGAATAATTTTATGAATCTTTTTCTTGTAGTTTGTAGGTTTTTTCATGAATTTATATTGACAGTACATAAATTTCTATTAAAGGTTCATAAATTTATATTGGTGCTACATAAATTTCTATTAAAGGTTCATTAATTTTTAATTTTGACGGTACATGAATTTCTATTAAAGGTTCGTAAATTTATATTGGAGGTACATGAATTTCTATTAAAGGTTCAGAAATTTATATTTGTAGTTCATGAATTTCTTTCACAAAACTCCATTGGAGAGTCATGTATCTTCAATCTCATGAGTTCTGTTTTGGATTCACATCTTTTTTAGCTCGTGATTTTTTTTTGGATGTTTAAGATATTTTTTCAGGCCCATGAATTTCCCATAGTAAGTTTATGAGTTTTGTTTTATGAAATCACTCACCTATTTACTAATTCATGAGATTTGACAACTCTTTAGAATTTTGTTATGGGATATGACTTGGTTCACAAATTTATATTAGCGGTACATGAATTTCTATTAAAGGTTCAGAAATTTATATTGGTGACGGTACATGAATTTTTATTAAAGATTCAGAAATTTATATGTGTTGTTCATGAATTTCTTTCACAAAATATCATTGGAGATCCACGTATCTTCAATCTCATGAGTTGCTTTTTTATTTTCGTTTTTCTAGCTCGTGATTTTTTTGGATGTTTAAGATATTTTTTCAAGTCCATGAATTATCCATAGTAAGTTCATGAGTTTTGTTTTATAGCATCACTCTCCTATTTACTAACTCATAAGATTTTACAACTCTTTTAGAATTTTATTATGGGATATGAGCTTTATATGATTCATAAATTTTATATCGGCGGGACATCAATTTCTATAAAAGGTTCATAAATTTTGTATTGGCGGTTCATGAATTTCTTTCACAAAATATCATTGGAGATTCACGTATCTTCAATCTCATGAGTTGCTTTTTTATTTTCGTTTTTCTAGCTCGTGATTTTTTTGGATGTTTAAGATATTTTTTCAAGTCCATGAATTATCCATAGTAAGTTCATGAGTTTTGTTTTATAGCATCACTCTCCTATTTACTAACTCATAAGATTTTACAACTCTTTTAGAATTTTATTATGGGATATGAGCTTTATATGATTCATAAATTTTATATCGGCAGGACATAAATTTCTATAAAAGGTTCATAAATTTTGTATTGGCGGTTCATGAATTTCTTTCACAAAATTTTATTGGAGATTCATGTCTCTTCAAGCTCATGAGTTTTCTTTTGGATGTCCATGATATTTTTTTCACGATCGTTTATTTTTATAGTAGTTGAACATGAGTTTTCTCTTACAAGTTCACCCACCTATTTAGAAATAATGAGATTTTTAAAGTCCATAAGAATTTTTATTGTTTTATTTTTAAGGTTCATGAATCTATATCGAATGTTCATAAATTTTATATATAAGGTTCATGAATTTTATACTTTATATCTCATAAATTTTATATTTTATACTGAAGGTTCATCAATTTATATTGAAGGTTCATCAATTTATATAGAAGGTTCATCAATTTATATTGAAGGTTCATGAATTTATATTGAAAGTTCATAAATTTATGTTTTCATGAATTTTATATTTTATATTTTTGGTTCATCAATTTATATAGAAGGTTCATCAATTTATATATAAGGTTCATCATTTTATATAGAAAGTTCATGAATTTTATATTTTTGGTACATCAGTTTTTTATATTAAAGGTTCATTAATCTAAAATATTATTATGAAAAATTATAAATCTAAAATTCTGTAATAAAAGCATAAATTTGTATCGAAGGTTCATAAATTTGTATTGATGGTTCATAAATTTATATTGAAGGTTCATAAACTTGTATTGAAGGTTTGTAAGTTTTCTGTAATAAAATTTATACTGCGGATTCGTAAGCTTTTTCATTTCAGTCCATGGTTCATAAATTTATATTCAAGGTTCATAAATTTGTATTGAAGGTTCATAAATTTATATTGAAGGTTCGTAAATTTTCTATAATAAAATTCATTAATCTAAAATTCTAATATGAAAAAGTAACAAATTAGAAATAAAAAACGACAAACTACAAAGAAAAAATATCATAAAATTATATAAAAAACATTAATGTGATATCTGCACAGGAGAGGTTGGAGTATTTTTCCATGTACATGTCTTTTTTCCATCTGCTACATTAAGTGAATCGCATCTACTACAGATGTATGCAAGACACATGCCATTTTACCAGATAAATGTGATATCTACACATGAGAGGTTGAGTATTTGTTGTCTGTTGATGTGAAGAACAACGACATCAGTAAATCGAAATTAACACACAAGAAAGCAAGAAAGTTCGTGTTGCATTCAATATTTGCTTCTCTTCGTTCAAGGAGATAACTTTGTGTTGCATTCGGTAGTTTAGGTTTCGAATCTGAAACCAAATTGCATTCTATAATCGAAATTAACACACAGAAAAACATGAAAGTTCAGGATTAGAGGTCATTAAGCTATTATTTACAATGTCATTAAGCTCTCCCTCGGAAGAACACAACGCACCAGAAATGTGAGCTACATGAAAATAGAAAGCACCTCTCTTTAGCTTCTGTTTTCAGTTCTGCTAGGCATCGTTCTTTTTTTGCACACGCTTCTTAAGTTTCCATGTTTTTCAGACAAAGGTCTCTCCATTATGTGGATAATGCGTGCAGCTCGTAAGTTGTGTTTTGCTGATTTTTCAAGCAAATCAAACTAATCATTGCAAGTTCTATTGGAGTTCAGGCTTCAAGAAGCAAAACTTACTTGATGACATTTCCTCTCACGATTCATAGTTTCTATCTTTTCATTTTGCTCCTGAGCCAATGCCTGAAACCTGATTATATATATGGCAGTAAAACAATACCAACTACCTGTGTCTTGACTTGGTGTAATACTGTTTGCAGTTGCATATAGACATCCCCCACAATGGTTTTACATTTCTAGTTCATGTGATTGAAAATATAATGCAGACAAACTTGGATAAGTTCGCTTCCAATCGTTGATTGAATTGTTTCCAGGCATCAGGACCATACTTCAACATCAACTCCAGATTTTCCAGCTTGCAGAATGTTACATGATGTGGAGATCATGAAGAAAAATGGTTATGGAATCTTTTCAGTATATAAAGTAGAAATGGGAGATTGGGTAATGTGTTGTGAAAAGCACTGTATCCATATTCAAAATTATGTACAGATGCCTAATCTGTAAGAGATTCACTTAATCATAGATAAATTCTTTATTCCTTTTTTAAAACATATATGGTAGATGCTTTTCACCGAAAACTGTGCAGGACCTATGCAGAGAGACAACGGTCCAAAATCATAGTAAATAAACACCAGGATTGAATTTATGCTAATAGAGCATTACTTGTAGGTAAATTGATATGTGTCAATAATAGACACATACATATAAGGGGTCCATTCTTCTAGAGTTACCAGATTAGGAATATCGATCGTTTTTCGCCTAGTTATCAATATTTCTATTTAACACATTATTTATTATTTGTCAAACATTATTCAATCTATTTCCTATTGTTTTAAGCTAGTTTAGGAAGCTTTGTCACACACATTATGAGTTGGCTCCATTAAGGGTGGTTTAGTCATTAGTTTTCTTCTCTCTTCTATTTAAACTAGTTTATAAACACATTTAACGTTATATTGGAAATTGTCAATTTATTGTTGAGTGATAATTCTCCATTGAATCCCCTTCAACATCACCATTGAATTGCTTGGTTGAGCTTTGCTCCTTCGTCTCTTCAATCCTAATTTGATTAGATCTTGGTCGAGCTTGCTCCTTTGATCTAGTTCATCACCAATTCGCCTCCATCTTCACCAACAACCACTGGCCACTTCCGTCACCACAACCGGCCGAATCACCACCACATCAATACCATCACATCACCTTCAAACAACCACCTTTCCACATAGCTTCCGCAACTCCATCATCTCAAGGATCAATCCACCCCTTACTATAGATTCATCGATCAAATCCGGGATATTTGATGTCTTCTTCAAACAAGGTCACATCACAATGGAAGGGAGTATAGTCGATCTCGCAGTCGGAGGTGTCGGCGATGCCAACCTGGAAACGAGATCCGCCACAATAGCAGAACACCCAAAAGTAACCGGAATCCAACTCATAGTGCCCCTAGATCCTTCTTCCCCATTCAATGGTTTTTTTCTATAGAGAAGGAGTCATTAACGCCAACTCAGCAAAACCTAACTTCTTGCCAGCTCATATAGCTTAATGATCAAATGGTGTAACATAATGACTTTTCCAAACAGATTTCTGTCATTTCCCCTATACACTCCAACATCTGAACTTTGCCTATATAGGGCATCTTGTAACTCAGATTTACTATCTGATTAATGGTAAAATGATACAGAGTGTTTTACATATTCTCTTGTTCATTTTTCTTAGCTTTTAGCTAGATAATTTCATTCATATATTAGATCTAGATTCTACATGCTATCAGAGCTGAGGAATTGTGTTTGAATTCAGTGAGATTGAGAGATAATGTTTCCTTACATTTTTTTCGCAAAAATCACATAAAGCTTTCTCTTCTTGTTTCTTGACGAATTTTTGAAAGCAAATGGCTACTCCTGTTGGAGCCCTGGAAACTTCGTGTAGTCAACATTCTACACGAGGACTTGAGGAACTTCGCGTTGAATGAAGATGCTCCTTGAAGGCAAGAGTCTTCGCGTTGATTGATGGTGCTTCTTGAAGGTAAGAGACTTCGTGTTGTATTCTTCGTGTACCTGCGTATCAAACCCAGAGGAGGGAGGCCTCTGGATTTGACTCTCCGACGCTCAAATTAGAATTCATTCGCGTAGAAAGTAATACGAAATAATGTAATTTTAAATGCGTGAGGCAGAATAGGAAGAGAGAGATTGCTCGCGAATGATCAATGTAAACTGGTGTAGTGTTTGTATGCGAATTCGTGAGGAGAGCTCTCGTTTTTACTATAAGAGGCAAAGATGAATAGTGATCAGTCCTTTTCAACTTTCCATCTCCCTATTTATAGCTGAAGATACTTGCTGGGTCTTGGGCCTTTTACATAATGGGCCGATTTCCCCTATTTGGGCCTGGATCAATATTAGTGGTCCAACATCCACCCCCCTAGGGTTTGCGTTAAATGAACGCGAAACCCTAGTTTACTCGTTGGACGTAGCCCGCATTACGATACCCTTTGCATGGCTTTGCCTCACTTCTGGCTGCCACGTGTCTGCCACTGAATGGATAACTCTGCCGCCCTGGACGACTATAAAAAGGGAGAAAAGCGGAGGCAAATCTACTCTCCTCATAGTTCACTCTCTTCCCTTCTGCTCTCGTCTTCTCTTCCGTCAATACTCCGGCGATTTCGCTTCTCTTCCGGTCATCCCCTTGGTTGCGCTGGCTCGTTGTAGACGCTCCAGTGATAAGGGTGGTTCGCGAAAACGAAATAAATCTGACGCGTCTCCGAAGGGGCATACTCGTGCCAAGAAAGTTCGCGAAACAGGGTCGTCCTCAAAGCGTGAGGGTCTTTCGGCGGACATATTCCCTCCAGTGGAGTCGGCCTCGATGCTTTTGGTCCCTGATTTGCTCCCTCCTTTGTCGTTGCCTGTCCAAGAAGAGCTAGATGCTGCTGTCGTATCTCGCGAACAGATGATGCTTATGGTAAGCTTTCGCGTATCCTTGTTTTGTTTTCTCCACTTGATCTTTTTCTAAAACGATCTTTTCTTAGGCCATGCAACTTATCTACACGACAGCTTCTCACGACAAAGAAGGCTACA
This sequence comes from Phyllobates terribilis, assembly GCF_046119375.1. Classification (NCBI taxonomy): domain Eukaryota; kingdom Metazoa; phylum Chordata; class Amphibia; order Anura; family Dendrobatidae; genus Phyllobates; species Phyllobates terribilis. The sequence continues at coordinate 21,993 of NW_027367417.1, read as the reverse complement.
GTGAAGCGACGGAGACCCTTCGCGAAGATCTGAAGAGTGCTTTGGCAAGGGCTGAGGCTGCGGAGAAAAAGGGGGCTCGCGTTGAGAAAGAGTTGGTTGCTGCGCAGGCTCAGCATGCAAAGGAGATTGCTGATCTAAAGAAGGCACATGCGGACGAGCTACGCGACGCCCGCTTTGATGCTGTTAGCAAGTACGTGAGTGGGTATCGCGGGTCTGTTCGAACCTCTTATGAAGGTAGTTACCGCCTTGTGCTTTATCATCTTATGACGAAGGCACAGCTGAAGAGGAGGGGGATTACAGACTTCAAACTGGACACGGAGGATCGTCTGGGTTTTGATGTTGTTCCTCCACCTTACACTCCTCCTCCAGTGGGCACTTTTATTGATGACGATGACGACCCTCTGGAAGCTTGGGATGTTTGTGCCTTCAACCCTGAGACGGGGGTGGTTCCTGGAAAAGTCCATCTTTTGCCCGACCCTGCCGCTGCCTTCTATCCACCAGCTCATCCTCCTTCGTGAAGCTTTTTATGCATGTTCCGTTTACGAACTATAATTTCGCTTGTTTGTATGCTGTTTTGTTTTGATTGTTTTGTCTCTGAACCGCGTATTGTCTACTACCCCCTTGCTCTTTCGTGTATTATACACGAAATAGCAAAATGAAACTTTGCATGAATGAACTGCTTTAATTCCATAATAGTAACTGTTTTTACATGGGTTGCCACTATTTAATACTTGAAATATCTATGCATCGTTCTCTCTTTGCATATTCTTGTGGTATGGGGGTCTTCCGGGGGTGGTTTTTGACGACACTTTCGCGTTCTTCCATGGGCCTTGTTCAGGTGATAGTTATGCGTTCTTCCTTGCGTTGTCCTTAAAACTCCTTGCGTCTTCAATATTTTTTGTTCGTCTTGCGCCTATTTTTCGAGTGTTTGGTGGCGTCCTGGTCCTTCTAGGGCTGAGGTTCTTACGGCTTCGTGTTGCTGTTTTCTTCTTTGTCGTTCTGCACAAGAGTGAGGTAAATACGCGTTCACTGGTCCTACCTCCTAGTTTATAAATGTTTACCTTACTGCTCGAGCGTTTCTGGCCTATGAGCGATTTTGTCGGCGTGAGTCAATACTCTTGCTTCCTGTATCTTACCTCAGTTAAGGTTTCTGGGTGAATCAATTTGATTCTTCGCGAGGATGAAACAAAGGATAAAGTGAGTTACCATTTTCGCGTTTGGTGAACAGCTTTGCTCTTTACTGAGGCTTTTGTGCTTCGTTCTCCTATGAGACGTGTTGGTCAATGCTCTGGACAGAGGCTTACTTGGCGTTGCTCCTACTCATCGGAGGCTTACACGACTTTGAAGGTGCTTTGCGTGGCGAAGGCTTACCCGCAATGCTCCTGGGCCAGGGAGGCTTACTTGGCGTTGCTCCTTCTCAACGGAGGCTTACACGACTTCAGACTGCTTCGCGTAGCGAAGGCTTTTATTCTGAGGATAAAAGTCAATTGTTAGACCTATCGTCTTATTAGATTGTGCTTTAAATTTACTCAAGAGGTAAGCTAACCGTGATGTTTGTGTACCGACTTATGCTAAAGCTAGCTTATTTCCGTTCCGACTGTTTTATTCGAGTTCTGAGAATGAATGCTTAAGTTAGGACAGTTATTCATTGTGACAGCATTTGGAAATGTAACTGTTTGTACCTGACAAGTTTAGGCTTAGGGATAATACCGCCGTAACCTCATCACGTTCCACGAGTTCGCGATGCGGTTACCGGTAAAGTCCTTGAGCCTGTATGCGCCTGGGGCGATCTCTTCGTCTACGATGTATGGTCCTTCCCAGCTTGGGTCGAGCTTACCCCCTTCAGTTTTCCTCAAAACAAGATCTCCTTTCGCGAAACCTCTGACCCTGATAGACTTGTTGTAATATTTGGCCACCCCAGCTTTGTAGTTAGCGGCCCGGATGGAAGCCATAGCTCTAATCTCTTCGCGAAGCTGGAGCTCCATCTGCATTCTTTCTTCGTTTGCGATGCTGTCAAAATGCAGCATTCTGTCGTTTGGAAACAAGTGTTCAACCGGGACAACTGCTTCTACCCCATATGCCAACGCGAAAGGTGTTTCGCCCGTCGCCTTCTTACTGGTTGTGCGGTTTGCCCATAGAACTAATGGAAGCATCACTGCCCATTTTCCTCGTGCGCCATCTAGGCGTTTTTTCAGATCGTTAACAATGCTTTTGTTCGCGGCCTCTACCTGGCCGTTGCAGTGAGGGTGAGCGACTGACGCGAACTTTAAGCGTATGCCTAGATCATCACACCATTGTACTAGCTTCGGGGTATTGAACTGCGGTCCCCGGTCCGTGACGATTTCTTGCGGTAGTCCATAATGACAAACGATGTTCTGCCAGAGGAACTTCTTCACATTGGCCACAGTTGTGCTTGCGAGCGGCACAGCCTCGATCCATCTCATGAAGTAGTCAATTGCCACAATTATGAACTCGAGCTGTCCGGGTGCTTTTGGTGTGAATGGTCCTAACAAGTCCAGACCCCACATCGCGAAAGGGCATGGACCCGCCATAATCTGCATTTCTACCCCCGGCTGATGGGACGCCGGGGCATGGCGCTGGCATGCTTGGCACTCGCGTGCGTATTTCAGGGCATCTTTTCTCATCGTCATCCAGTAATGGCCTTGACGCAAAGCTTTGTACACCAGAGCCCGCCATCCAGCATGTGTCCCACATAACCCGGCGTGTAATTCTACAATCATACTTCTGCCATCTTTCTCGGATAGACAACGCAGCTCTCTGCTCATAAATCCTCGCTTGTATAGTTCACCTTGGTTGATGTAGAAATCGCGCAGCCTGCACTTCTAATTTTCTCTTTTCGCGTGGATTCTCTGGGACTACTCCGTCAGCCAAGTATTTCATGATTGGGCTCTGCCAATCGTCAACAGCCATGTCTATAGCCATCATTTCGAATAACTCCCTTATTGCTCTTTCATCACTTCGTTGGGTCCAGATAGGCCTAGCCTCTTTGCTCTCGTCTCCAATTCTCAATCTGGAAGCAATCTTCGCGAGGTTATCAGCTTCTTCGTTTTTCTCGCGAGGTATGACTGTGAGCTGGAACTGTTTGAACAGGGAGCGGAGGGTGCTCGCTCTCGCGAGGTATTTTGGTAAATTACCTGTTTTGGCTTTGTACACGCCCTACATCTGCTGTACTACTACTTCAGATCGCAGAAACATTCCACGTTCTCAACGGAGTTGGCCAACGCCATTTCCATACCCGCAATGAGTGCTTCGTACTCGGCTTCGTTGTTGGTTGCGGCGAAGTTTAGATTAATAGCATGTTTATGAGTTATTCCCTCTAGCGAAATGAGGGTCATTCCTGCCCCCACAACCCTCGGCGTTTACGGCCCCATCTACGTACAACTGCCACCTTTTCTCCTCAGACGTACAAACTGCTTCACGAAAGCTTGTCTCGACCACGAAATCTGCTAGTGCCTGCGCTTTGATTGATGGTCTGGGTCTGTATTCGATGTCGAATTCTGACAGTTCTATTACCCACTTCGTGAGACGTCCGGAAGCCGTCGGCCTGTGAAGTAGGGAGTGCAAAGGTAGATTGGTCAGTACCTGAATAGTGTAAGCGTGGAAATATGTCTTAGCCTTCTAGCTGCGACAACCAACGCGAATACTGCTTTCTCTACTAGGGCGTAATGTTCTTCGGTCGCGAGCAGAGCTTTGCTTACGAAGTAGACAGGTTTCTGTGTCTCTCGCGTTAGGACCGCACTTACAGCTCTTTCGCCCGCTGAAATATACAACTGCAAACTTTCTCCCCGAACGGGTGAAGACAGCGTCGGTAAGTGGGTGAGGTGTTCTTTGAGTTTCGCGAACGCCTCTGCACACTCGACTGTCCATAAAGTTCTTCGGCCTCCTTAGCATGTCAAAAAATGGTAGGTTACGCTCGGCCAACTTCGCGCAAAATCTCCTCAAGTAGTTAACTGACCCGACAAACCTTTGTACCTCGTTAACGCTTCTAGGCGGAACCATGTCCAACACCGCCCTGACTTTCGCGGGGTTTACCTCGATTCCGCGATTGCTTATCTGCAAACCGAGAAACTTCCCTTCTGTTACCCCGAAAACACACTTTTCGGGGTTCAAACTCATTCCATAGCTTCGTAACGTGTCAAATACTTCCACGAGATCACGAACATGATCCTCTTGTCGTTTGCTTTTCACTACAATTTCGTCGACATATGCCTCGACTGTTCTCCCCATCATGCCTCTGAAAATTTTATCTACTAGGCGCTGGAACGTTGCACCCGCGTTCTTCAGACCGAACGGCATTATCTTACAATAAAATGTTCCCTTGTCTGTGATGAACGCGGTGTGCTCAACATCTTTGGGATTCATGGGTACTTGATTGTACCTGGAATACGCGTCCAGGAAGCTTAGTGCCTCATGCCCTGCCGTGGAGTCGACAAGCTGATCAATCGCGGGAAGCGGGTAGCTGTCTTTCGGGCACGCCTTGTTCAGATCAGTGAAGTCAACACACATCCGCCACTTTTCGGTATCCTTTTTTGGTACCATAACCACGTTCGCGAGCCATTTGGGATACTGAACTGGTTCCACGAAGCCTGCCTTAATGAGTTTTGCTAGTTCTGTACTCGCGGCTTCGTTCTTGGGCCCTGCCTGTTTCCTCTTTCGCTGCCTTCTTGGTACTAAATCTGGCTGGATAGCCAGAGAGTGGCTCATGACCTCGGGCGGGATCCCCTTTAAATCGCGAGGGGTCCATGCAAAGACGTCTCGCGATCCGGACAGTAGTTTCACGATCTGTTCTGTAACTGATGGCTGTAAACCTCGCCCTACTGATAGTTACTCGTGCTCTGACTCAAATGGCGCGATTGTATCTAACGGGATGATTTCTGCCTCTTCGCGAAGCTGCTCCGAGGGAGTCGGCGCTCGCGGGTCTAAGTCTGCTTCCTCTTCCAACTCTGGGGGACTCATGAATACCTGGCTGGTGTGAACGGCTTTCTGCTTTCCTTTTTCAGCCGAGTGGTAGCATGTCTGACTCTCCTCCTGATTTCCTCGTGTTGTTCCCGTGCCACACACTGTTGGGAATTTCAGACAAAAATGGCTAATTGAGACAACCGCCTCGAAACGGGTAAGGGAATCGCGCCCGATTATCGCGTTGTACGAAGACGTCATTGGAATAACCAGGAAGTCTACGGAGCACTGCCTTCGCGGTCCACCCTCGTCTCCGAGTATCATTTCTAGCGTTATTACACCCGAGGCTTTTATTGAATCGCCCGTGAAGCCTACCAGGTTGCACTGCGTCGGCCTGAGCTGGTCTTTGTCAATACCCAGTTTTTCGAAAGTGTCCCAGTACAGAATGTCATCTGCGCTTCCCGTGTCTACCATCACTCTTTTTACGATCTTTGTGGCGAGCTGGATGTGGATTACGAGTGGGTCGGTACTTCGCGTAGCCCATTCGTTTACATCTTTTTCGCCGAACATCAACCGGTACGGCTCTCTCTTCTCTTCTCTAACAAGCATAAGGGGTCTCCCCGACGGGAGAGTGGTATTGGATGCGCGTCTCTGTTCTGCCCTGCTCGCGAGCCTTGGCGTGTGCCTTCCTGATCTTGTTCCCACAAAACCATCCGGCTGCGGGAAAGTCTGAGCATTTGCGTGATTGCCCTGCCCGCGACGTTGCGGGTTTGCCCCTGATCGCTGCGCGGACATTACTCGTCTGTTCTCCGCGTCGGCCTCCTGCCTGATCGATCAACAGTCCGAGGAGTCGTGATTCTTAGTGTTATGCCTCTCACACCACATTGGCCGCCGCTCTGCCGGCCTTTTCCCCCTCTAGACACCCCCTTGAGCGACATTAGCCATGAGATTCTGAGCCTGGAATCTCCCCTGCTGGTCTCGAGGTTGATTTACATTTATCCGCGGATCGTAACCCTGCTTTCTTGGCTTGCCCTGCTCGTGATGCCTCTTAGGACCCCAGTTCTGGTTTCTCTGGCTCGAACCCTGCGAATTCTGACCCGTTATCATCTTTCCTTGGATTTCTTCGTGAGCCCTTTCCAGCATGCCTTCATACGTGAGGCCTTTCTTTCTGCTCATTCGGTCTTTAAATTCAGTACTGTTGCACAGTCCACGAAGGAACGCGTACTTGGCTGTGTCATCTTTAAAATCGGTGGCTTGGATGACCACGATCGTGAACCTCGCTACATAGTCGGCCAAAGACTCGTCCGGGCCTTGCTGGATGCCCGCGGTATGTTGCATTACCACTTCCTGCTTACGCGGGGCGTTAAAGTGGCTGAGGAATCTACTCTCCAGGTCAGTGAAATTGTTTATGATTCCTTTGGGGAGGGCCAGGATCCAGCTCAGGGCTGCCCCAGATAGAGTATTCGGGAAACCTTTGCACATTGCTGCGTCGTCGGCATTGCTGGCAAGCATGGTATAACGGTATCGACTAACGTGCTCGACGGGGTCCTCAGTGCCCGTGTACTCCTTCACTGATGGGTACTTGAAGTCTCCGCGAACTGAGGTGTGCATGATGTGGTCAGCGAAGATTGTAGTTGGCTCGCGATGTTGTCTCTGGGCGTGCATAGGGAAATACGGGTCATAGGGAAATGGTGGTGGGGCGTTAGCGTATAGTGGAGATCTTGCAAAGTGCTCCGGGTACAACTGCTCTCGGGGCGGCTGGGGTGGTGGTGGATACCGTGGTTGTTCGTGATCATGTCTACGCGTTGGGCCGTACAGTGTTTGGCCCCGGTAGCTGTATGTATCTGGGCAGGTTCCGCGTGAATAGTAGTCTGAGGGGGTGTCGTCAACTGTGCCCCTATCTTGGCGAGATCCATTAGCGGACCGGGCCCGGTTTTCCATATATTCTCTCCAGTTCTGGAAGTCTTCGAATTCTTCCTGAGAGATCCACGTACGTCCCGGTCGTGAACTAGCTGGTGATCGTGAACGTTCCTCGCGAACGTCGTCACTTGGGAGACCCTCCAAATGTACCATGTCTTAGCTTAGCTTCGTGAAAAGGAAACCACAGACGGCGCCAGTGTTGGAGCCCTGGAAACTTCGTGTAGTCAACACTCTACACGAGGACTTGAGAAACTTCGCGTTGAATGAAGATGCTTCTTGAAGGCAAGAGTCTTCACGTTGATTGATGGTGCTTCTTGAAGGTAAGAGACTTCGCGTTGTATTTCTTCGTGTACCTGCGTATCAAACCCAGAGGAGGGAGGCCTCTGGATTTGACTCTCCGACGCTCAAATTAGAATTCATTCGCGTAGAAAGTAATACGAAATAATGTAATTTTAAATGCGTGAGGCAGAATAGGAAGAGAGAGATTGCTCGCGAATGATCAATGTAAGATGGTGTAGTGTTTGTATGCGAATTCGTGAAGGAGAGTTCTCGTTTTTACTATAAGAGGCAAAGATGAATAGTGATCAGTCCTTTTAAACTTTCCATCTCCCTATTTATAGCTGAAGATACTTGCTGGGTCTTGGGCCTTTTACATAATGGGCCGATTTCCCCTATTTGGGCCTGGATCAATATTAGTGGTCCAACAACTCCGGTGATCAATGAGCAATGTATGCAATTCACATTATTATCGCCCGGAGATCCACTTGCTTTGTCGAATTCAGAAAATCCTAATTCTTCTCTGAAATCAGTTCTTTTTTTATGGAAACAATTTCATCAATTGGCATCGTCAGATTCATATGTTGCTAGGAGCGCAATTGAAGATTGTACTCATTGACGGCACATTGGAGAAACTATATGCGACCGATAAAGATTTCAATCGATGGATTCGGTGTGATCGAATGGGTACTTGCTGGATTATTAGCTCCATGACTCCAGATGTTACGAATTCCTTCATCTATACCACTACTGCGAGAGATTTGTGGCTGGAAACCTTGGATCGTTATTGTCAATCAAACGCTCCAATGATTTATCATTTGAAGCAACAGATTGCCAAACTATCACAGGGTGCAACTGTCACAATGTACTATAACAAACTCAAGCATTGATGGGATGACTTACAAAGTGCACTTGCAAAATTGTAGCTCGGATCCAAGATCTTGAAAATGAAGAAGTTTTATGATCAACTTGAATGTTGTTTTTGATTATCTTAAAAGTCAAATTCTATTCATGGATCCTCTTCCTTCTTTAAACAAAGCTTATCAGTTAGTACTTCAAGTTGAAAAGCAGAAGCAACTCACACCACTGGTTGCAGATCCATCTGCTCTCTCTGCAGGGTCGTTTTGTCCACATGTTTCTTCTTATGAAGGACAATCTTCTTCGAGTTCTTTATCTGGAAGTAACAAGAAGGAATCCAAGAAATCTAGCAAGCATTGCCATGTATGCAACATGGATGGACACCAAGGTTATTAAAATCGGGATTTTAGGATCGGATCACAAGGAACCCAGAGGATCGGATCGTAAAATCGGATCGTAGAATCGTAAGATTTTAAAGATTAATAAAAGTCTATTTTATCTTCATCTATAAACATTGTACTGCAAAAATTCTCTAAAATTTGAAGTCTAAAAATTAAATCTCCAAGCATTACTTCAAAGCGATAATTGTTCTTCGAATATCAAATCAGGTACACTAAACTATATTTAAAAATCTGGATCCAGGACATTTATAGATGAGACTTAATGTTATAGACGATCACAGTTAGGGTTGTATCTAGCACTGTATGAGAGATGTATATAGAGTTACTTTTAATCATGCAAAAGATTTTAAAAAAAAGTGGAATAATTGGGCTTTCAAATAGGCGTTAAGTGTCTCATCATAGTTCAACGTTAGGATCGTACATGGATCGTAAAATCGTAAGATCCTACTGATAATATGAGATCCAATAAGATCCACAGTAAGATTTTAACACGAATAGATTCTAATGATAGATCCGGATCAAAGATCAATGTTGGATCGTAAAATCGTAAGATTTTAAGATCCGGATCTAGATTTTAATAACCATGATGGACACCTCTCAGAGAAATACTTTGAAGTCATCAGTTATCTAGACTGGTATAAAGGAAAGAAAGGAAAACACTCCTAAAGTTGCAGCTAATGATATATGCCTCCAGGATACACCTATGGATAGTTCTGTTGATGGCAGTGTTCAAAACACTAACTCTCTTAATCCTAAGATGTTCCTCGCAATGTTCAATTAAATGATGTTGATTGCTCAAGGAAAATCAACACGACACATTCAAGATATGTCAGGTACAACCTCTAACAAGTTATCTAATTCTTCAATTCCTAAGCATGATTGGATTTTAGATTCGGGAGCCACAGATCATATGTCTGCCTATATTGATTCTCTTCATAATATCAGATCTTTTATTGAGCCTATATATGTGAAGCTTCTTGATGGTTCTTTGAAGAAGGTGGAATAGATTGGCACTATTGTCTTGACATCTCATTACCTATTCCTGATGTTCTATGTCTATCAGATTTTAAATTCAACCTTCTTTCAATCAGTAAGTTGGTTAATCAGAGAAAGTTACTTGACTTACGAAAGGGTTATAAGTTGTTTGACTTACGAAATGAGATGGTATTTCAAAGCAGGGATGTCACCTTCTATGAATCAGAATTTCCTTTTCACTCTCCCACATTGACAGTTCAGCCAGCTATATTACCAGTTCAATCAAGCAGTTCTGCTGATATATTTCTCAGATATTCCTATAACTGCACACAACCCCATTTCTCAGCAGTCTGTCTCGTCTCTGACAGCAGAATCTGTTATTCAGATACTATTTCAGATGAGTCATCTTTATCTCCTGCATGCACTGAAATTGCTCGTATCACTGTTGCTCCTATTGTTGATCAGGCGCCAGCCCAGAGCCAGTCTATTCGTCTCAGAAAACCTCCTACATGGAGCTCTGACTATTCTTTAACAACTTAATACTTATGCTGAAGCTAAAGCTAAGCCTATATGGGAAGAAGCTATGAATAAAGAGATTCATGCAATAGAAACTAATGACAGTTGGATACTAACTTCACTTCCTCCTAGTAATAAAGCTATTAGTTCGAAGTGGGTCTTCAAACTCAAATATAATTCAGATGGATCAGTTGAGAGGTGTAAGGCACGATTACTTGTTAAAGGTTTTAATCAGAAACTTGGCAAAGACTATAAACATACTTTCAGTCTTGTAGCTAAGCTACCCACTGTTAGAATTGTCATTGCATTAGCCACTGCTAGAGATTGGCCTCTTTTCCAACTAGATGTAAATAATGCATCCTGCATGGACATCTAGATGAGGATGTTTTTATGGCTATTCCTGATGGTTATTCCAAGGCACAACAAGGGCAAGTTTGTAAATTACAGAGATATTTATACGGCCTTAATCAAGCATCAAGGCAATGAAGTGAGGAAGTAACTCAATTTCTGTTGACACTTGGTTATGAACAATCTTCTAATGACTACACTTTGTTTGTTAGATGTGTAGCTGACTCCACTGAAGCAGAGTACAACAGTATGGCTTCCACAACTGTTGAAGTGCTTCGGACCAGTTATATCCTCCATGACTTGAGAGTCAATGTTCCTCTCCCAGTAACTATGTTATGTGATAACACGGCAGCCCAGATGATCGCTACTAATCCTTGCTTTCACGAAAGAACAAAACATTTGTAAATTAATGTACATTTCACTCGCGAAAAAGGTTCAATCCAGATTCCTTCAGAAATCTTATTTCCACACTAGTATTCAGTTGGATGACTTGATGACCAAGGCACCAGGGAAGCAACCCCACCATTTCCTCTCTGTAAAGATGGGCCTTACAGATGTTCCAACTTGTGGGGAGGATATAGAGGAAGGAGTCACTAACACCAGCTCAGCAGAACCTAACTCCTTGCCAGATCATATAGCTTAATGATCAAATGTGTAATAGAATGACTTTTCCCAACAAATTTATGTTATTTCCCCAATACACTCTTGTATATGAACTTTGCCTATATATATGGCATCTTCTAACTCAGGTTTACTATGTGATTAATGGGAAAATGATACAGAGTGTTTTGTTAGTTCCGAAATCAGGAATAGGATAACAATTGTACTGGATGTATGAGCCTCTTCTAAAACCGAATTGAACAACAATTTTTAAGGTTGCTGCGCCATAGTAGAAATCCGCTGTCTTAGAAGCGAATTCCCCCTGATCCAAGGAGTTCAATCAGATTGGCGTACCCCCCCCCCCCCCCCCCCCCCCCCCCCCAGGTTAACACAGCATCCCTCGATCGCGGACTCTCGCCAACAAAGGAATGGAATCAGTCGAAAAATGTGTTCAAAACGTAGAGAGGAATTGAAGACAGAAATCGTTATTGGAAGCGGTTATTTTCTGCAGAGAAGGTTTCTGCGTTTTATAAAACACAGACGCAGTAACTCCACCACTAAGAACGTGGGAAGTTACAACGTCCACCATAGAAAAATCAGAACTGATCTGACTTATTAAAACAATCGGAAAATTATTCTAATTAAAACGGAAGAATCGGAAATGAAATTAATTTACGTTCCGATATTCCGATGCTCAAAAAATTAATGTGAGTAACAAAACCAGGCCCCACCACACCGCGCACATGACACGGACTGAGATCGGACCCGACCCGACCGACAGACCGCCCGCCCGAACAGACGGACGGCGACGGCGGTGTGCGCGAGGGGGACTCCTTTCTATGCTAGTTAACCTCTCTATAACAAGGGTGCTATTTATACTAGTGGGGTTTTATCAAAGTGGTCGATGTGGGATGGCTTATATTAGCCAACTTGCACTTACTTTGCTTTTGCACTATCTCCCAATATCACCAACAATCCCCCACAAGTGCAGAAGCACAAAACATTTGAAAACCAAAGAGTTATGAACACACTAATAAGGTTTGAAGCTTAGGTGAAGGTATCTTACGATTTGAACTATCACGTAGTGAAATTAAAGTAGTTCTTTTGTAGGGAGAGTGAACGAATCTGGAACTCTCCTAATTAAAGAGCTAATTTAACAATACACTCCTCACCAATAACTTTCTATGATTCCACAATAAGAAGTATCCCACACTTCCTTGGGATTCTGTAGAGTGCTCTAGAAAGATCATCCGAGTCTTTCATAGAAGGCTTCTTGTCCTTCACACTCTAGTAGGTGACTTCATCAAGTCCTGTCTCAAAAGGACCACCCAGTATGGGTTACGAAATCATTAAGAGTCTATGACTCACCCTCACACAATTCAACGGTGAACTCATCAAATCCTTCTCAGTAGGACCACCCAAAACCTTATGAGAACATTAAGAGCTACAGCTCAACCTCACAAACACTAGTCTTAAGAATGGAAATAGTGTATACCTTACGAGTCTTTTCAAGGCTTCTTTTGACCACTAGGGGATCCACCAAGAATTCCTCAACACACGGGCTTAAGTCCCATTCCCCTTACGAATCAAGAACCAACTTCTTGCTTAGTCCTTTAGTAAATGGATCAGCTAAGTTCATCTCCGATCTCACAAACTCCAGGCCTATTACACCATTCGTTATGAGCTGTCTCACAGACTCATGTCTGATCCAAATGTGCCTCTTCTTTCCATTATAGGCATTACTGTTTGCTACACAAATAGCAGCCTGTGAGTCACAATGTAGAGAAATAGTAGGGGTTTTTTGCCCCCACAATGATAAATCAGCCAGTAAACTTCTCAACTATTCAGCCTCTTGACCTGCTAAGTCTAAAGCAATAAATTCAGACTCCATAGTAGATCTAGCTATACATGACTGTTTACAAGACTTCCAAGACATAGCACCACCACACAATGTAAATACATATCCACTAGTGGAGTTAACCTCATCATTATCAGTAACCCAGTTTGCATCACAATATCCTTCTAACACATTAGGATAACCAACAAAATGCAATCCCCAGTCCATGGTGCCTCTAAGATATCTCAATAATCTATTGAGAGCAAATCAATTATCTCTACTTGGGTTATGAGTTTACCGACTAAGTCTACTAACAACATAAGCAGTATTAGGTCGAGTACGGTTCATCAAGAACATCAAACTTCCAATCACTTTAGCATATTCATTCTAAGAAACACTATCATTAAGGTTTTTCTTTAATTGCATGCTATGATCATATGGAAGTTTAACTGGCACAACATCAAATTGATTAAATTTCTTTAATACTTTCTCTACATGATGTGGTTGTGACAATATGAAGCCATTTTCAGTTCTAGTTACTTTAACACCTAGAATCACATCTGCTTCACCTAAATCTTTCATGTCAAACTTAGAAGAAAGAAATAGTTTGGTTGTGTTAATCACATTAATGTGAGTCCCAAAAATTAACATATCATCCACATAAAGACATATAATAACACAATCACCACCAAACAATTTCGAATAAACACAAGCATCAGATCCATTTACCTTGAATCCAAAGCCAATATGGTTTTATGAAATTTGTCATACCATTGCTTCGGTGCTTGCTTCAAACCGTACAATGACTTCTTTAATCTGCACACTTTGCTCTCTTGTCCTGGAACTACACATCCAGCAGGTTGTTCCATATAAATCTCCTCATTAAGATCACCATTCAAAAATACAGTTTTAACATCCATTTGATGTACTAATAACTTGTAGCTAGAGGCTAAAGCAACCAATGCACGAATGGTCGAAATCTTAGTAACATGGGAATAAGTGTCAAAGAAGTCAATTCCGTATTTTTGAGTGAAACCTTTAATAACTAGTCTAGCCTTATATCTTTCAACAGAGACATCAATCTTAAGCTTCTTCTTAAATATCCACTTACATCCTATGATTTTGTTTCCCTTAGGCATCTCTACTAGTTCCCATGTATGATTAGACATAATTGAATCTATTTCACTTTTAATTGCATCTTTCGAAAAACTAGCATCTAATGAACGCACTGCCTCATCATATGTCTTAGGATCATCCTCTAGCATATGTATACTAATGAATGTCTCATTTAATTCATTTACATCATTGAGTTCAATTAAATAAGAAGTCACAAAATCAGGACCAAAGCTAGTAGCTTTCTTTTGTCTTTTACTCTTCCTAGGTTCAATTTCATGAATAGGCTTGGAAGGTAAACTCCTAGACGAAGATGCAACATTAGACATAGAATCAATTTGCATGACATTTTTCTTTAAAAGAAATACATGCTCAAAAAATTCAGCATCTCTATATTCACATATAGAACGATCACTCAAACACATGAACCGATAAGCAACACTGTTATGGGCATAACCAATAAACACATCATCAAAGGTCTTAGATCCAATTGCATCAATTTTGAATGCAGGCAATCCTACCTTAGCTAGACACCCCCACATTTTCGGAAATTTCAGGTTAGGTGCATGACCTTTCCATAATTCGTAGGGTGTCTTATCTAGCTTCTTATGAGGTACTCTATTAAGAATATGGTTCGCAGTCAATACAACCTCAACCCACATGTTATCAGGTAAACCAGAACTCGAAAGTAAAGCATTGATCATTTCTTTTAAAATTTGGGTTTTCCTTTCGGCTATACCATTTTGTTGTGGGCTGTATGGAGATGTAAACTCATAAATTATACCATTCTTCTCACATAATTCTTTCCATGAGTTAGTGATATATTCACCTCCTCTATCTGACCTAATCCTTTTAATCTTATGATTCAATTGGTTTTCTACCTCATCCATATAAGTAAAACACATTTTCAGCTTCATCTTTGGATCTCAATAAATATAATTTCGTATATCTAAAATGATCATCCACAAAAGTAATGTAGTATTTATTTCCACCTCTAGATTCGGTGTTCCTAAATTCTGCTAGATCTGAATGGATCAATTCCAACAATTCAGTTGTCATTTCATTAACAGAATTAACAGCCTTTCTCTTAAATTTGGCCTCTACACATACATTACACTTTTTATAATCATATTTAGTCAAGTTCGAAATTAGTCCCATTGCATGCATTCGATTAATAGATTTAACATTCACATGTATTAATCTAGCATGCCACAAATCCAAAGACTCAACGATATAAGCAGAAGAACCAATTTTATTGCCAACAACAACATCAGTTTCAAGGAAATACAATAAGTTGTTCCTATATGCCTTTCCTAGGAAGACACCATTCTTACTTAAAACTATTTTCCCGCATTCAGTCACTTGCTTAATTCCAGCAATATCAAGCAAAGCACCAAAAATTAAATTTCTACGCATGGAAGGCACAAATAACACATTTTGGAGGGTAAGAGACTTCCCTGAAGTGAGCTTCAGCGTCACCTGCCCTTTCCCCAGCACCGCAGCAGTGGCAGAGTTCCCCATGTACACCAGATCGACCCCAGAGGCTTCTTCAAAATCAACAAAAAGCTCCATGTTGGCACATATGTGCCTGCTAGCTCCACCATCGATCATCCAGTCAGTCTTCTCAGCAACGTAGTTGACTTTAGTGACTACAACAACGAAGTTCTGCGGGCCTTCAGCTAGGTTTGCCTGATCTGGATTGGGATTCGGGGCACTCTTCTGGATGTCGCTCCTCTTGAAGCATTGGAACGCCTTGTGACCCTGTTTCCCGCACACATAGCAGCCAGTTTTGGTCATCTCAGATGGTTTTCCATGCTTCTTGAATGGCTTCTTATTCTGAAACTTGCCCTTCTTTTGAGCAACAGAGGGCTCCTTCTTCTTGAACCTGTTTGCATTCAAAGACTCAACAAGATTAGCCTTGGCAGAATTTTCAGAAGGTTTAGGAGCAGGCTTATCCTTGAGGCGATTTGCCTCCTATATCTTCATGTGGCTGACAAGCTCAACCAAAGTCAGATCCTTCTTCTTGTGCTTGAGGTGGTTTTTGTAGTTTGCCCAAGAGTCAGGAAGCTTCTCTATCAAAAAGCTCGCCTGCGGAACCTCGCACATCTTCATGCCCTCAGCCAGAATATCTGCCACGATGTTCTTGTACTCATGAACCTGCACCATGATGGGTTTGTCATCGACCATTTTGAACTGCATAAATTTCCCGCAAATGTACTTCTTCTTTCCTGGATCATCAGTGCCATATTTGGTCGCCAGCAGGTCCCACATAGCTTTCGCAGATTTCATCGGATTCATCATGTCGAAGATGGAATTCGTCACATTACTCAGGATGTGTCCCCGAATCATCTTGTTGTCGGAGTCGTACTTCTTGACCCGTTCAGCCTGCGCAGCCACTTGTACTTCTGTCTGTTCAGCATCGTTTGAGGAATCCGCAACCACCTTTCCGAGGACCTCTTCTGCGACTAGGGCACCGACTAGAGGATCCTGAAGGAGGACATAATCGACATCCATCTGTTCTGCGAAGATTGGGAATTTCTGGTTCCACCTTTTGCAATTACTTCCATCCAGAGGGTCTCTCGGATTCATGTTCATCAGCGGCTTGAGAAATTGCGTCATCTGCATCTTGCCTGATCTCGAAAAATAAATTCGCTTCTAAATTGTAAGTTCCGAAATCAGGAATAGGATAACAATTGTACTGGATGTATGAGCCTCTTCCAAAACCGAATTGAAAACCAAATTTTAAGGTTGCTGCATCACGGTAGAAATCCGCTGCCTTAGAGGCGAATTTGCCCTGATCCGAGGAGTTCAATCAGATTGGCGTCGCCCCTCAAGGTTAACACAACTTCCCTCGATCGCGGACTCTCGCCAACGAAGGAATGGAATCAGTCGAAAAATGTGTTCAGAACGTAGAGAGGAATTGAAGAGAGAAATCGTTTTTGGAAGCGATTAATTTCTGCAGAGAAGGTTTCTGCCTTTTATAAAACACATACTCTAACTCACGCTAACTCCACCACTAAGAACGTGGGAAGTTACAACGTTCACCATAGAAAAATCAGAACTGATATGACTTATTAAAACAATCGGAAAATTATTTTAATTAAAACGGAAGAATCGGAAACGAAATTAATTTACGTTCCGATATTCAAAAGTTTAATGTGAGTGACAAAACCGCGCACGCGCATCGACCGGACCCGCCCGCCCGGATGGCGACGACGATGCGTGCGAGGGGGACTCCTTTCTATGCCAATTAGCCTCTCTATAACCAGAGTACTATTTATAGTAATAGGGTTTTATCAAAATGGACCATGTGGGATGGCTTATATTAGCCAACTTGCACTTATAGTGCTTCTGCACTATCTCCCAATATCACCGACATGTTTTACATATTCTCTTTTCCATTGTTCTTAGCTTTCAGCTAGGTAATATCATTCACATATTAGATCTAGATTCTACATTTACCTTAGATTTGTGCATATAAAAAATAAACGAAAAGATTAACTTACAAGACTTTCAAGTTAACGAGGGACGGAAACAATGTTCCTGATGAGACTCGGAGCTCCGATCATATCCATCTCTGTGGTTTTTTCGTGTGTCTCTTTTTTCAAGCTTGTCTCTATAATTGTCTCGTGCACCTGTATAAAAGAGATGGATATAAGATTTCGAATGTGAATTGGTGATATACGATGTTGGGTAGATACGAGTAGGTTTATTGAAGGTGATATCAGAAGTCTTAGTGGCCATTTTAGTACAAGCTTTTGTAAAATCCAAACGAATAGTTTGGTCTCAAAAGCATGCATGCGTGATATGATGTATTCTTTCCATGGCTCCTTGTTCTTTGCAAGCATATCTCTAGAAATTAATTACTCCCCTAAACTATCTCCCCGTTTTTTTTTATTCCTCGAAGCTGAGTATTATTTCCTAACTATTTCCAAATATAAGATAATAAAAATATATAATTTAAATATTATTAAAGTACTCGTCAATATGAATAAAACAAAATCTCACAGAATTATATTTTTCTGTATACATTGAGAAAAATCGAGAAAATTCTCTATGAATTTTAATAGTGGCACAAATAAAATGGAAAGATAGTTTTGATACAGAGGGAGTATCTCTTTGTTTATATGAACTTAAAAGAAAGTTTTTTCAAAGAGAGGCGTCACTCCTTTATGCCCCTTTAAATCCGCAAGTGTTGACGAGGCCCAAAAAACCACTTGACCTAGGGGTGTTCGTCGGTCCAAAACCGAACCGAACCGAACCCGTAAAAACCGAAATCGAAAATACTCATTTTTTGGAACCGAAAACCGAACCGTACATGTTCAGTTCGGTTCGGATTTGGTTCGTTTTAAATAGGTTTAGGTTCGGTTTAGACCAAAAAACGAATTAATGATTGGAAGATATTAAACCTGTGAAAAACCCGAGAAAACCTAAAAGTTTTGCCCTCAATTTGATATTTAAGTCTTAAAATAATTTTTCCACAATCCATTCACCCAAAAGACTAAAACAAAACAGGAAACAAATTAAAACATAGTTCTTGTCTTAAAATTCATCCCAACAATTCAAAGTTTCACTTCTCCCAAAGGACAAAAGAGTAAAAAAGCCTTCTCTGAATCTTCGTTATAAATTAGAACAAATGAATATATTAGACAATTAATTGAACTAAGCTAAACAATTAAAACAAATAGTACAAATTCATACCTTCATAGGTCAAATCAAATAAACATTTTTTAAATCGGTTTAAACCGAACCAAACCCGAACCATATAAACTGAAAACCGAATATTTGAATTTTCAAGAACCGAAAACCAACCCGATTATGTTCGGTTCGGTTTCCATTTGTTCGGTTCGATTTGGCTCAAACCCGAAAAAAACGAACTCGGTGAACACCCCTAACTTGACCTCGTAAATTTGTAACAACCACAATGGTACACTGAATTGGTCAAAATATGCAGAATTTCTTACTTTTTGTGGAGGAC
Organism: Phyllobates terribilis; assembly: GCF_046119375.1. Lineage (NCBI taxonomy): Eukaryota > Metazoa > Chordata > Amphibia > Anura > Dendrobatidae > Phyllobates > Phyllobates terribilis. Next base: position 3,254 of record NW_027367417.1, on the reverse strand, counting down.
TAGACCCATTAACTGGGGTTTTATGGATGAGTGATGTTGCAAGGCTATAACAGTTCCGCTAACAAAGGGGATTTCTCCTTTAAGAGTTTCTTCAATAGCCAAGGAAATGAGTCCAATTGAGTGATCTATTGGCACTAGTTCTACATTTTGTCCATGTGGACCGAGGGGAAAGGGGACTCAAAATGTTGGTACAAAACTAATGGAATGCTTAAAGTATACCCATTATGTGAGAAACGATCTTGTCTGTATCGGTAGAAAGGATCTTTCTTAAACCCTTCACCCTCAATTTCAGATACCAAATCGACTGGCTTCAAGCCGGGAACTTTTCGAGGTTATAGATGAAAATGGTGAACTACAACAAAATAGTGTGGGGTTTAGCTCGTTCCCTTAAATCCTCATCAACCAAACCCAGAACACACTCTAGGGGCAACAACAAAGAGGAAATACAAAGAGGAAAATGAAAAGCAAGAGAGGTCAACGAGTCAGCGACTTTATTGGCCTCTCGGAACCAATCCCTACTAATCAAGATTTGTGCTATGGAAACAAGGCTAGCAAGAGGATGGAAACGATCCATAGGTTTGTTTAGAATCAAAACCGCTAACCGTGATTCTATTTATAAACATACCCTCCCGAAGTCATGGTTCCAAGCAAAAGAAAGGCATGTCATGATACCCCAAAGCTCAACCATGGGGATCGAAACAAGCACCAATATTTTGTACAAAACCACAAACCCAATTACCTAAAGAATCCTAAAAACATTTGTGAAGGAAGCCTTACCATCATATACTGAGCCATCAATGTTGATCTTGATCCAATCTGGGGGTGGAACAGTCTAAGAGTCTGGCACAAGCACCCTCTCCGGAGCAGAAGCCGCAACAGCCGCCAGCACCACCAACAGACGTCTGTCAATAATTCTCCACATGATTCTGAATGAAGGATGATTTGTTACCACCAAAAAATTCATGGCTGAACACTCCATCATTATGCCACTTCCAAATATTCCACATCATGGTAGAGAAGAAGTCCAGACAACCGAAATTGTATTCCTTGTCGGAGCAAATATTGAGTCTGGTCCATTAAGCCTTGTTCATATAGTAGAAAGCCGGAATCCATTAGCCATGAAGGATCTTTCTCCACACGTCCCAGGCATCCATACAATCACGCAACAAGTGAATAATTGTTTTTGACTCATTGTTGAAAATAGAAAAAAGATCTGATCTTTCCATGTGGCGACGTCCAAGATATACCATCAATCGAGTCTTCATCGTATATGACCACCATTGTCGCGACCTTAAGGATAATCTCTGAAGTGAGGCGACAGCAAAACGGCTCCAAAGCCAGCCCTCAGTCAGAGACCAACATGATCTAACAGTGACATCTAAACGCTTTGGGTCGAGATCAATAAAGGACCAATTTTTAAGGGGTCTATTCGAGACAAGACCCAAAGGTCACTCCAAAAACTGCCAACGACTTCTCTTACAAACAACCTCGATACCTTGTCGGATCGCCCTCCAACATGGTGACAGGTCACTTCTCTCAATGAGGGAAGGGAAAATGTATCTAGCCTAAATAGCACATGCACAAAGGTCATTATGACAATGGATTAAGCTCATCCATATGCTTCACATCAAGGCCACCAAATTCTTTGGACTTAGTAACCTCCTCCCAATTGACCAGTTACAAGCGTCTAGTCGATTCATCACCACCCCAAATGAAGGTTCTCGTGGCTTAATCAATTTTTTCACAAGTTGATACTAAGAGGGGGAGAGATGCCATAGTGTATCTTAGCCGTGTCGGGCGTGTCACTCTTACTTAAAAGGCATCTACGTACTGCACCATCCTCTTAAACTTAGGGTCTGTTTGGTTCGTCCAAAAAAGTACTTCTAAGTACTTATTTTTCTTTCCCAGAAAATCAATATCTATTTAATATGTTCGGTTTGTATACTCTAAATTTTTTAGAAGTACTTATTTCCATAAAAACAAGAAGCATTCAGTAGGTACTTTGTAAAAAAAGTACTTATTTCCATCCATTAGAATTACCCCCTAATATCACCTTTACCCTCAACCTCTGTTCTTCTTTGTTGGTTATATGGACTAGCCCCTTAGTTCATATAACTAATAATGCCTCTATTTTAATGATGACAAACAACCTTATACACTAATGTCTACCTTGAGTAAGTTATTGCTGGATAGCAATAGGCCTTTGAGAAAAATAAGTCATTTAAGTAAAGAAATTAACGAGCTTAAGTTAGGAAGTTGAAATGCCTTAAGGGAGTTAAGCGAGTAGAGAAATAAAGCGCTGAAAGCACTTCACCAGAATGTAGGGGACCGAGTGCTGAAGCTAGGGAACCGAGTGTTGAGATGAAGCTAGGGAACCGAGTGCTGAGGTTAGGGAACCGAGTGCTGAGGTTAGGGAACCGAGTGCTGAAGTTAGGGAACCGAGTGTTGGAGTTAAGGAACCAAGTGATGGATGTTCCAAATAACACAAGGGAGTGATGCGCTAAAGGGAACCGAGCGTGTAAAAGAGGAAATATATCTTTGAAGCTTCTATAAAGGGAACGATAGATCTTCAAGAGATCTCCTAGATTCATAATCTAGGTTGTTAGGGAAACTTTGTTATCTTTGAGTTTCTGTTTAGATTTGCATTATTATTTAAATTATTTTATCTAGCTTTTCGTAGATTTACTCCCGACGATTATGCCTTTAGTATAATTAGATTAGATTATCATTCTAGAAAAGGAAGTTACTCATTAGAGGTTGTTTGTAAGTGCTTAGAGTTAGTACGTTTGATTTAGGACTTAGGCAATAGCTAGGAGAGTTGAGAGAGAAACTAAGAACTGTGTGTTCTCCTAGTAGTTGTAACTTGTAAGTCCTACAAGAAATCAATACAATAATCATTTTTGAAGTCATTGTTTACATTGTTCTTAGCTTTATTCCGCACAAAATTTGTAATGTTTAGTTAAGCTAAGGTCAGACGATCCACAATTGGTATCAGAGTAGGATCCGTTCCAATAAAAAAAGATGAAGAACTCAGAATTCAACCTTGGTATGTCCCTGAACAAGCCTCATCAGCTTCAAGAAGGAGAACTAGATTGGTGGTTGGGAGTGCACACGACATTCATTCAAACCCAAGACTACCAATGCTGGAAGATCATAGAGCTCGGAGACGAAGTGCTTCCAGAACTGAAGGAAAGAAAAGATTGGCAGCCTGAGCACTATGCCGAGATGGAGAAGAATTCAAAAGCTCGACAACT
>NW_027367416.1:0-58391 GCF_046119375.1 Phyllobates terribilis | reverse complement strand
ATGTTTTTCATATACCAGAAATGTTTGAAGCTACTGACTGAATGAAAGGAGCTGGCATCTCACTCTCTTTGAATCTTCTTTATCATGCTAGGATTAACAGGAAAAAGCTAAAAATTTCAGAATTGCACCGTGCAATGTGGAGATATTACTGTTTGTGCATTTACAATATTCATTGATTTTTGCCATTGAAAAACATGTTTTTCATATACCAGAAATGTTTGAAGCTACTGACTGAATGAAAGGAGCTGGCATCTCACTCTCTTTGAATCTTCTTTATCATGCTAGGATTAACAGGAAAAAGCTAAAAATTTCAGAATTGCACCGTGCAATGTGGAGATATTACTGTTTGTGCATTTACAATATTCATTGATTTTTGCCATTGAAAAACATGTTTTTCATATACCAGAAATGTTTGAAGCTACTGACTGAATGAAAGGAGCTGGCATCTCACTCTCTTTGAATCTTCTTTATCATGCTAGGATTAGCAGGAAAAAGCTAAAAATTTCAGAATTGCACCTTGCAATGTGGAGATATTACTGTTTGTGCATTTACAATATTCATTGATTTTTGCCATTGAAAAACGTCCAGAAATGTTTGAAGCTACTGACTGAATGAAAGGAGCTGGCATCTCACTCTCTTTGAATCTTCTTTATCATGCTAGGATTAACAGGAAAAAGCTAAAAATTTCAGAATTGCACCGTGCAATGTGGAGATATTACTGTTTGTGCATTTACAATATTCATTGATTTTTGCCATTGAAAAACATGTTTTTCATATACCAGAAATGTTTGAAGCTACTGACTGAATGAAAGGAGCTGGCATCTCACTCTCTTTGAATCTTCTTTATCATGCTAGGATTAACAGGAAAAAGCTAAAAATTTCAGAATTGCACCTTGCAATGTGGAGATATTACTGTTTGTGCATTTACAATATTCATTGATTTTTGCCATTGAAAAACATGTTTTTCATATACCAGAAATGTTTGAAGCTACTGACTGAATGAAAGGAGCTGGCATCTCACTCTCTTTGAATCTTCTTTATCATGCTAGGATTAGCAGGAAAAAGCAAAAAATTTCAGAATTGCACCGTGCAATGTGGAGATATTACTGTTTGTGCATTTACAATATTCATTGATTTTTGCCATTGAAAAACATGTTTTTCATATACCAGAAATGTTTGAAGCTACTGACTGAATGAAAGGAGCTGGCATCTCACTCTCTTTGAATCTTCTTTATCATGCTAGGATTAGCAGGAAAAAGCAAAAAATTTCAGAATTGCACCTTGCAATGTGGAGATATTACTGTTTGTGCATTTACAATATTCATTGATTTTTGCCATTGAAAAACGTCCAGAAATGTTTGAAGCTACTGACTGAATGAAAGGAGCTGGCATCTCACTCTCTTTGAATCTTCTTTATCATGCTAGGATTAGCAGGAAAAAGCAAAAAATTTCAGAATTGCACCGTGCAATGTGGAGATATTACTGTTTGTGCATTTACAATATTCATTGATTTTTGCCATTGAAAAACATGTTTTTCATATACCAGAAATGTTTGAAGCTACTGACTGAATGAAAGGAGCTGGCATCTCACTCTCTTTGAATCTTCTTTATCATGCTAGGATTAGCAGGAAAAAGCAAAAAATTTCAGAATTGCACCTTGCAATGTGGAGATATTACTGTTTGTGCATTTACAATATTCATTGATTTTTGCCATTGAAAAACATGTTTTTCATATACCAGAAATGTTTGAAGCTACTGACTGAATGAAAGGAGCTGGCATCTCACTCTCTTTGAATCTTCTTTATCATGCTAGGATTAGCAGGAAAAAGCAAAAAATTTCAGAATTGCACCGTGCAATGTGGAGATATTACTGTTTGTGCATTTACAATATTCATTGATTTTTGCCATTGAAAAACGTCCAGAAATGTTTGAAGCTACTGACTGAATGAAAGGAGCTGGCATCTCACTCTCTTTGAATCTTCTTTATCATGCTAGGATTAGCAGGAAAAAGCAAAAATTTTCAGAATTGCACCTTGCAATGTGGAGATATTACTGTTTGTGCATTTACAATATTCATTGATTTTTGCCATTGAAAAACATGTTTTTCATATACCAGAAATGTTTGAAGCTACTGACTGAATGAAAGGAGCTGGCATCTCACTCTCTTTGAATCTTCTTTATCATGCTAGGATTAGCAGGAAAAAGCAAAAAATTTCAGAATTGCACCGTGCAATGTGGAGATATTACTGTTTGTGCATTTACAATATTCATTGATTTTTGCCATTGAAAAACGTCCAGAAATGTTTGAAGCTACTGACTGAATGAAAGGAGCTGGCATCTCACTCTCTTTGAATCTTCTTTATCATGCTAGGATTAGCAGGAAAAAGCAAAAAATTTCAGAATTGCACCGTGCAATGTGGAGATATTACTGTTTGTGCATTTACAATATTCATTGATTTTTGCCATTGAAAAACATGTTTTTCATATACCAGAAATGTTTGAAGCTACTGACTGAATGAAAGGAGCTGGCATCTCACTCTCTTTGAATCTTCTTTATCATGCTAGGATTAGCAGGAAAAAGCAAAAAATTTCAGAATTGCACCGTGCAATGTGGAGATATTACTGTTTGTGCATTTACAATATTCATTGATTTTTGCCATTGAAAAACGTCCAGAAATGTTTGAAGCTACTGACTGAATGAAAGGAGCTGGCATCTCACTCTCTTTGAATCTTCTTTATCATGCTAGGATTAGCAGGAAAAAGCAAAAAATTTCAGAATTGCACCGTGCAATGTGGAGATATTACTGTTTGTGCATTTACAATATTCATTGATTTTTGCCATTGAAAAACATGTTTTTCATATACCAGAAATGTTTGAAGCTACTGACTGAATGAAAGGAGCTGGCATCTCACTCTCTTTGAATCTTCTTTATCATGCTAGGATTAGCAGGAAAAAGCAAAAAATTTCAGAATTGCACCTTGCAATGTGGAGATATTACTGTTTGTGCATTTACAATATTCATTGATTTTTGCCATTGAAAAACATGTTTTTCATATACCAGAAATGTTTGAAGCTACTGACTGAATGAAAGGAGCTGGCATCTCACTCTCTTTGAATCTTCTTTATCATGCTAGGATTAACAGGAAAAAGCTAAAAATTTCAGAATTGCACCGTGCAATGTGGAGATATTACTGTTTGTGCATTTACAATATTCATTGATTTTTGCCATTGAAAAACATGTTTTTCATATACCAGAAATGTTTGAAGCTACTGACTGAATGAAAGGAGCTGGCATCTCACTCTCTTTGAATCTTCTTTATCATGCTAGGATTAACAGGAAAAAGCTAAAAATTTCAGAATTGCACCGTGCAATGTGGAGATATTACTGTTTGTGCATTTACAATATTCATTGATTTTTGCCATTGAAAAACATGTTTTTCATATACCAGAAATGTTTGAAGCTACTGACTGAATGAAAGGAGCTGGCATCTCACTCTCTTTGAATCTTCTTTATCATGCTAGGATTAGCAGGAAAAAGCTAAAAATTTCAGAATTGCACCTTGCAATGTGGAGATATTACTGTTTGTGCATTTACAATATTCATTGATTTTTGCCATTGAAAAACGTCCAGAAATGTTTGAAGCTACTGACTGAATGAAAGGAGCTGGCATCTCACTCTCTTTGAATCTTCTTTATCATGCTAGGATTAACAGGAAAAAGCTAAAAATTTCAGAATTGCACCGTGCAATGTGGAGATATTACTGTTTGTGCATTTACAATATTCATTGATTTTTGCCATTGAAAAACATGTTTTTCATATACCAGAAATGTTTGAAGCTACTGACTGAATGAAAGGAGCTGGCATCTCACTCTCTTTGAATCTTCTTTATCATGCTAGGATTAACAGGAAAAAGCTAAAAATTTCAGAATTGCACCTTGCAATGTGGAGATATTACTGTTTGTGCATTTACAATATTAATTGATTTTTGCCATTGAAAAACATGTTTTTCATATACCAGAAATGTTTGAAGCTACTGACTGAATGAAAGGAGCTGGCATCTCACTCTCTTTGAATCTTCTTTATCATGCTAGGATTAGCAGGAAAAAGCAAAAAATTTCAGAATTGCACCGTGCAATGTGGAGATATTACTGTTTGTGCATTTACAATATTCATTGATTTTTGCCATTGAAAAACATGTTTTTCATATACCAGAAATGTTTGAAGCTACTGACTGAATGAAAGGAGCTGGCATCTCACTCTCTTTGAATCTTCTTTATCATGCTAGGATTAGCAGGAAAAAGCAAAAAATTTCAGAATTGCACCTTGCAATGTGGAGATATTACTGTTTGTGCATTTACAATATTCATTGATTTTTGCCATTGAAAAACGTCCAGAAATGTTTGAAGCTACTGACTGAATGAAAGGAGCTGGCATCTCACTCTCTTTGAATCTTCTTTATCATGCTAGGATTAGCAGGAAAAAGCTAAAAATTTCAGAATTGCACCGTGCAATGTGGAGATATTACTGTTTGTGCATTTACAATATTCATTGATTTTTGCCATTGAAAAACATGTTTTTCATATACCAGAAATGTTTGAAGCTACTGACTGAATGAAAGGAGCTGGCATCTCACTCTCTTTGAATCTTCTTTATCATGCTAGGATTAGCAGGAAAAAGCAAAAAATTTCAGAATTGCACCTTGCAATGTGGAGATATTACTGTTTGTGCATTTACAATATTCATTGATTTTTGCCATTGAAAAACATGTTTTTCATATACCAGAAATGTTTGAAGCTACTGACTGAATGAAAGGAGCTGGCATCTCACTCTCTTTGAATCTTCTTTATCATGCTAGGATTAGCAGGAAAAAGCAAAAAATTTCAGAATTGCACCGTGCAATGTGGAGATATTACTGTTTGTGCATTTACAATATTATTTGATTTTTGCCATTGAAAAACGTCCAGAAATGTTTGAAGCTACTGACTGAATGAAAGGAGCTGGCATCTCACTCTCTTTGAATCTTCTTTATCATGCTAGGATTAACAGGAAAAAGCTAAAAATTTCAGAATTGCACCGTGCAATGTGGAGATATTACTGTTTGTGCATTTACAATATTCATTGATTTTTGCCATTGAAAAACGTCCAGAAATGTTTGAAGCTACTGACTGAATGAAAGGAGCTGGCATCTCACTCTCTTTGAATCTTCTTTATCATGCTAGGATTAACAGGAAAAAGCTAAAAATTTCAGAATTGCACCTTGCAATGTGGAGATATTACTGTTTGTGCATTTACAATATTCATTGATTTTTGCCATTGAAAAACATGTTTTTCATATACCAGAAATGTTTGAAGCTACTGACTGAATGAAAGGAGCTGGCATCTCACTCTCTTTGAATCTTCTTTATCATGCTAGGATTAGCAGGAAAAAGCAAAAATTTTCAGAATTGCACCTTGCAATGTGGAGATATTACTGTTTGTGCATTTACAATATTCATTGATTTTTGCCATTGAAAAACATGTTTTTCATATACCAGAAATGTTTGAAGCTACTGACTGAATGAAAGGAGCTGGCATCTCACTCTCTTTGAATCTTCTTTATCATGCTAGGATTAGCAGGAAAAAGCAAAAAATTTCAGAATTGCACCGTGCAATGTGGAGATATTACTGTTTGTGCATTTACAATATTCATTGATTTTTGCCATTGAAAAACGTCCAGAAATGTTTGAAGCTACTGACTGAATGAAAGGAGCTGGCATCTCACTCTCTTTGAATCTTCTTTATCATGCTAGGATTAGCAGGAAAAAGCAAAAAATTTCAGAATTGCACCGTGCAATGTGGAGATATTACTGTTTGTGCATTTACAATATTCATTGATTTTTGCCATTGAAAAACATGTTTTTCATATACCAGAAATGTTTGAAGCTACTGACTGAATGAAAGGAGCTGGCATCTCACTCTCTTTGAATCTTCTTTATCATGCTAGGATTAGCAGGAAAAAGCAAAAAATTTCAGAATTGCACCGTGCAATGTGGAGATATTACTGTTTGTGCATTTACAATATTCATTGATTTTTGCCATTGAAAAACGTCCAGAAATGTTTGAAGCTACTGACTGAATGAAAGGAGCTGGCATCTCACTCTCTTTGAATCTTCTTTATCATGCTAGGATTAGCAGGAAAAAGCAAAAAATTTCAGAATTGCACCGTGCAATGTGGAGATATTACTGTTTGTGCATTTACAATATTCATTGATTTTTGCCATTGAAAAACATGTTTTTCATATACCAGAAATGTTTGAAGCTACTGACTGAATGAAAGGAGCTGGCATCTCACTCTCTTTGAATCTTCTTTATCATGCTAGGATTAGCAGGAAAAAGCAAAAAATTTCAGAATTGCACCTTGCAATGTGGAGATATTACTGTTTGTGCATTTACAATATTCATTGATTTTTGCCATTGAAAAACATGTTTTTCATATACCAGAAATGTTTGAAGCTACTGACTGAATGAAAGGAGCTGGCATCTCACTCTCTTTGAATCTTCTTTATCATGCTAGGATTAACAGGAAAAAGCTAAAAATTTCAGAATTGCACCGTGCAATGTGGAGATATTACTGTTTGTGCATTTACAATATTCATTGATTTTTGCCATTGAAAAACATGTTTTTCATATACCAGAAATGTTTGAAGCTACTGACTGAATGAAAGGAGCTGGCATCTCACTCTCTTTGAATCTTCTTTATCATGCTAGGATTAACAGGAAAAAGCTAAAAATTTCAGAATTGCACCGTGCAATGTGGAGATATTACTGTTTGTGCATTTACAATATTCATTGATTTTTGCCATTGAAAAACATGTTTTTCATATACCAGAAATGTTTGAAGCTACTGACTGAATGAAAGGAGCTGGCATCTCACTCTCTTTGAATCTTCTTTATCATGCTAGGATTAGCAGGAAAAAGCTAAAAATTTCAGAATTGCACCTTGCAATGTGGAGATATTACTGTTTGTGCATTTACAATATTCATTGATTTTTGCCATTGAAAAACGTCCAGAAATGTTTGAAGCTACTGACTGAATGAAAGGAGCTGGCATCTCACTCTCTTTGAATCTTCTTTATCATGCTAGGATTAACAGGAAAAAGCTAAAACTTTCAGAATTGCACCGTGCAATGTGGAGATATTACTGTTTGTGCATTTACAATATTCATTGATTTTTGCCATTGAAAAACATGTTTTTCATATACCAGAAATGTTTGAAGCTACTGACTGAATGAAAGGAGCTGGCATCTCACTCTCTTTGAATCTTCTTTTTCATGCTAGGATTAACAGGAAAAAGCTAAAAATTTCAGAATTGCACCTTGCAATGTGGAGATATTACTGTTTGTGCATTTACAATATTCATTGATTTTTGCCATTGAAAAACATGTTTTTCATATACCAGAAATGTTTGAAGCTACTGACTGAATGAAAGGAGCTGGCATCTCACTCTCTTTGAATCTTCTTTATCATGCTAGGATTAGCAGGAAAAAGCAAAAAATTTCAGAATTGCACCGTGCAATGTGGAGATATTACTGTTTGTGCATTTACAATATTCATTGATTTTTGCCATTGAAAAACATGTTTTTCATATACCAGAAATGTTTGAAGCTACTGACTGAATGAAAGGAGCTGGCATCTCACTCTCTTTGAATCTTCTTTATCATGCTAGGATTAGCAGGAAAAAGCAAAAAATTTCAGAATTGCACCTTGCAATGTGGAGATATTACTGTTTGTGCATTTACAATATTCATTGATTTTTGCCATTGAAAAACGTCCAGAAATGTTTGAAGCTACTGACTGAATGAAAGGAGCTGGCATCTCACTCTCTTTGAATCTTCTTTATCATGCTAGGATTAGCAGGAAAAAGCAAAAAATTTCAGAATTGCACCGTGCAATGTGGAGATATTACTGTTTGTGCATTTACAATATTCATTGATTTTTGCCATTGAAAAACATGTTTTTCATATACCAGAAATGTTTGAAGCTACTGACTGAATGAAAGGAGCTGGCATCTCACTCTCTTTGAATCTTCTTTATCATGCTAGGATTAGCAGGAAAAAGCAAAAAATTTCAGAATTGCACCTTGCAATGTGGAGATATTACTGTTTGTGCATTTACAATATTCATTGATTTTTGCCATTGAAAAACATGTTTTTCATATACCAGAAATGTTTGAAGCTACTGACTGAATGAAAGGAGCTGGCATCTCACTCTCTTTGAATCTTCTTTATCATGCTAGGATTAGCAGGAAAAAGCAAAAAATTTCAGAATTGCACCGTGCAATGTGGAGATATTACTGTTTGTGCATTTACAATATTCATTGATTTTTGCCATTGAAAAACGTCCAGAAATGTTTGAAGCTACTGACTGAATGAAAGGAGCTGGCATCTCACTCTCTTTGAATCTTCTTTATCATGCTAGGATTAGCAGGAAAAAGCAAAAATTTTCAGAATTGCACCTTGCAATGTGGAGATATTACTGTTTGTGCATTTACAATATTCATTGATTTTTGCCATTGAAAAACATGTTTTTCATATACCAGAAATGTTTGAAGCTACTGACTGAATGAAAGGAGCTGGCATCTCACTCTCTTTGAATCTTCTTTATCATGCTAGGATTAGCAGGAAAAAGCAAAAAATTTCAGAATTGCACCGTGCAATGTGGAGATATTACTGTTTGTGCATTTACAATATTCATTGATTTTTGCCATTGAAAAACGTCCAGAAATGTTTGAAGCTACTGACTGAATGAAAGGAGCTGGCATCTCACTCTCTTTGAATCTTCTTTATCATGCTAGGATTAGCAGGAAAAAGCAAAAAATTTCAGAATTGCACCGTGCAATGTGGAGATATTACTGTTTGTGCATTTACAATATTCATTGATTTTTGCCATTGAAAAACATGTTTTTCATATACCAGAAATGTTTGAAGCTACTGACTGAATGAAAGGAGCTGGCATCTCACTCTCTTTGAATCTTCTTTATCATGCTAGGATTAGCAGGAAAAAGCAAAAAATTTCAGAATTGCACCGTGCAATGTGGAGATATTACTGTTTGTGCATTTACAATATTCATTGATTTTTGCCATTGAAAAACGTCCAGAAATGTTTGAAGCTACTGACTGAATGAAAGGAGCTGGCATCTCACTCTCTTTGAATCTTCTTTATCATGCTAGGATTAGCAGGAAAAAGCAAAAAATTTCAGAATTGCACCGTGCAATGTGGAGATATTACTGTTTGTGCATTTACAATATTCATTGATTTTTGCCATTGAAAAACATGTTTTTCATATACCAGAAATGTTTGAAGCTACTGACTGAATGAAAGGAGCTGGCATCTCACTCTCTTTGAATCTTCTTTATCATGCTAGGATTAGCAGGAAAAAGCAAAAAATTTCAGAATTGCACCTTGCAATGTGGAGATATTACTGTTTGTGCATTTACAATATTCATTGATTTTTGCCATTGAAAAACATGTTTTTCATATACCAGAAATGTTTGAAGCTACTGACTGAATGAAAGGAGCTGGCATCTCACTCTCTTTGAATCTTCTTTATCATGCTAGGATTAACAGGAAAAAGCTAAAAATTTCAGAATTGCACCGTGCAATGTGGAGATATTACTGTTTGTGCATTTACAATATTCATTGATTTTTGCCATTGAAAAACATGTTTTTCATATACCAGAAATGTTTGAAGCTACTGACTGAATGAAAGGAGCTGGCATCTCACTCTCTTTGAATCTTCTTTATCATGCTAGGATTAACAGGAAAAAGCTAAAAATTTCAGAATTGCACCGTGCAATGTGGAGATATTACTGTTTGTGCATTTACAATATTCATTGATTTTTGCCATTGAAAAACATGTTTTTCATATACCAGAAATGTTTGAAGCTACTGACTGAATGAAAGGAGCTGGCATCTCACTCTCTTTGAATCTTCTTTATCATGCTAGGATTAGCAGGAAAAAGCTAAAAATTTCAGAATTGCACCTTGCAATGTGGAGATATTACTGTTTGTGCATTTACAATATTCATTGATTTTTGCCATTGAAAAACGTCCAGAAATGTTTGAAGCTACTGACTGAATGAAAGGAGCTGGCATCTCACTCTCTTTGAATCTTCTTTATCATGCTAGGATTAACAGGAAAAAGCTAAAAATTTCAGAATTGCACCGTGCAATGTGGAGATATTACTGTTTGTGCATTTACAATATTCATTGATTTTTGCCATTGAAAAACATGTTTTTCATATACCAGAAATGTTTGAAGCTACTGACTGAATGAAAGGAGCTGGCATCTCACTCTCTTTGAATCTTCTTTATCATGCTAGGATTAACAGGAAAAAGCTAAAAATTTCAGAATTGCACCTTGCAATGTGGAGATATTACTGTTTGTGCATTTACAATATTCATTGATTTTTGCCATTGAAAAACATGTTTTTCATATACCAGAAATGTTTGAAGCTACTGACTGAATGAAAGGAGCTGGCATCTCACTCTCTTTGAATCTTCTTTATCATGCTAGGATTAGCAGGAAAAAGCAAAAAATTTCAGAATTGCACCGTGCAATGTGGAGATATTACTGTTTGTGCATTTACAATATTCATTGATTTTTGCCATTGAAAAACATGTTTTTCATATACCAGAAATGTTTGAAGCTACTGACTGAATGAAAGGAGCTGGCATCTCACTCTCTTTGAATCTTCTTTATCATGCTAGGATTAGCAGGAAAAAGCAAAAAATTTCAGAATTGCACCTTGCAATGTGGAGATATTACTGTTTGTGCATTTACAATATTCATTGATTTTTGCCATTGAAAAACGTCCAGAAATGTTTGAAGCTACTGACTGAATGAAAGGAGCTGGCATCTCACTCTCTTTGAATCTTCTTTATCATGCTAGGATTAGCAGGAAAAAGCTAAAAATTTCAGAATTGCACCGTGCAATGTGGAGATATTACTGTTTGTGCATTTACAATATTCATTGATTTTTGCCATTGAAAAACATGTTTTTCATATACCAGAAATGTTTGAAGCTACTGACTGAATGAAAGGAGCTGGCATCTCACTCTCTTTGAATCTTCTTTATCATGCTAGGATTAGCAGGAAAAAGCAAAAAATTTCAGAATTGCACCTTGCAATGTGGAGATATTACTGTTTGTGCATTTACAATATTCATTGATTTTTGCCATTGAAAAACATGTTTTTCATATACCAGAAATGTTTGAAGCTACTGACTGAATGAAAGGAGCTGGCATCTCACTCTCTTTGAATCTTCTTTATCATGCTAGGATTAGCAGGAAAAAGCAAAAAATTTCAGAATTGCACCGTGCAATGTGGAGATATTACTGTTTGTGCATTTACAATATTATTTGATTTTTGCCATTGAAAAACGTCCAGAAATGTTTGAAGCTACTGACTGAATGAAAGGAGCTGGCATCTCACTCTCTTTGAATCTTCTTTATCATGCTAGGATTAACAGGAAAAAGCTAAAAATTTCAGAATTGCACCGTGCAATGTGGAGATATTACTGTTTGTGCATTTACAATATTCATTGATTTTTGCCATTGAAAAACGTCCAGAAATGTTTGAAGCTACTGACTGAATGAAAGGAGCTGGCATCTCACTCTCTTTGAATCTTCTTTATCATGCTAGGATTAACAGGAAAAAGCTAAAAATTTCAGAATTGCACCTTGCAATGTGGAGATATTACTGTTTGTGCATTTACAATATTCATTGATTTTTGCCATTGAAAAACATGTTTTTCATATACCAGAAATGTTTGAAGCTACTGACTGAATGAAAGGAGCTGGCATCTCACTCTCTTTGAATCTTCTTTATCATGCTAGGATTAACAGGAAAAAGCTAAAAATTTCAGAATTGCACCGTGCAATGTGGAGATATTACTGTTTGTGCATTTACAATATTCATTGATTTTTGCCATTGAAAAACGTCCAGAAATGTTTGAAGCTACTGACTGAATGAAAGGAGCTGGCATCTCACTCTCTTTGAATCTTCTTTATCATGCTAGGATTAACAGGAAAAAGCTAAAAATTTCAGAATTGCACCTTGCAATGTGGAGATATTACTGTTTGTGCATTTACAATATTCATTGATTTTTGCCATTGAAAAACATGTTTTTCATATACCAGAAATGTTTGAAGCTACTGACTGAATGAAAGGAGCTGGCATCTCACTCTCTTTGAATCTTCTTTATCATGCTAGGATTAGCAGGAAAAAGCAAAAAATTTCAGAATTGCACCTTGCAATGTGGAGATATTACTGTTTGTGCATTTACAATATTCATTGATTTTTGCCATTGAAAAACATGTTTTTCATATACCAGAAATGTTTGAAGCTACTGACTGAATGAAAGGAGCTGGCATCTCACTCTCTTTGAATCTTCTTTATCATGCTAGGATTAGCAGGAAAAAGCAAAAAATTTCAGAATTGCACCGTGCAATGTGGAGATATTACTGTTTGTGCATTTACAATATTCATTGATTTTTGCCATTGAAAAACGTCCAGAAATGTTTGAAGCTACTGACTGAATGAAAGGAGCTGGCATCTCACTCTCTTTGAATCTTCTTTATCATGCTAGGATTAACAGGAAAAAGCTAAAAATTTCAGAATTGCACCGTGCAATGTGGAGATATTACTGTTTGTGCATTTACAATATTCATTGATTTTTGCCATTGAAAAACGTCCAGAAATGTTTGAAGCTACTGACTGAATGAAAGGAGCTGGCATCTCACTCTCTTTGAATCTTCTTTATCATGCTAGGATTAACAGGAAAAAGCTAAAAATTTCAGAATTGCACCTTGCAATGTGGAGATATTACTGTTTGTGCATTTACAATATTCATTGATTTTTGCCATTGAAAAACATGTTTTTCATATACCAGAAATGTTTGAAGCTACTGACTGAATGAAAGGAGCTGGCATCTCACTCTCTTTGAATCTTCTTTATCATGCTAGGATTAACAGGAAAAAGCTAAAAATTTCAGAATTGCACCGTGCAATGTGGAGATATTACTGTTTGTGCATTTACAATATTCATTGATTTTTGCCATTGAAAAACGTCCAGAAATGTTTGAAGCTACTGACTGAATGAAAGGAGCTGGCATCTCACTCTCTTTGAATCTTCTTTATCATGCTAGGATTAACAGGAAAAAGCTAAAAATTTCAGAATTGCACCTTGCAATGTGGAGATATTACTGTTTGTGCATTTACAATATTCATTGATTTTTGCCATTGAAAAACATGTTTTTCATATACCAGAAATGTTTGAAGCTACTGACTGAATGAAAGGAGCTGGCATCTCACTCTCTTTGAATCTTCTTTATCATGCTAGGATTAACAGGAAAAAGCTAAAAATTTCAGAATTGCACCTTGCAATGTGGAGATATTACTGTTTGTGCATTTACAATATTCATTGATTTTTGCCATTGAAAAACATGTTTTTCATATACCAGAAATGTTTGAAGCTACTGACTGAATGAAAGGAGCTGGCATCTCACTCTCTTTGAATCTTCTTTATCATGCTAGGATTAACAGGAAAAAGCTAAAAATTTCAGAATTGCACCGTGCAATGTGGAGATATTACTGTTTGTGCATTTACAATATTCATTGATTTTTGCCATTGAAAAACGTCCAGAAATGTTTGAAGCTACTGACTGAATGAAAGGAGCTGGCATCTCACTCTCTTTGAATCTTCTTTATCATGCTAGGATTAACAGGAAAAAGCTAAAAATTTCAGAATTGCACCGTGCAATGTGGAGATATTACTGTTTGTGCATTTACAATATTCATTGATTTTTGCCATTGAAAAACATGTTTTTCATATACCAGAAATGTTTGAAGCTACTGACTGAATGAAAGGAGCTGGCATCTCACTCTCTTTGAATCTTCTTTATCATGCTAGGATTAGCAGGAAAAAGCAAAAAATTTCAGAATTGCACCTTGCAATGTGGAGATATTACTGTTTGTGCATTTACAATATTCATTGATTTTTGCCATTGAAAAACATGTTTTTCATATACCAGAAATGTTTGAAGCTACTGACTGAATGAAAGGAGCTGGCATCTCACTCTCTTTGAATCTTCTTTATCATGCTAGGATTAGCAGGAAAAAGCTAAAAATTTCAGAATTGCACCTTGCAATGTGGAGATATTACTGTTTGTGCATTTACAATATTCATTGATTTTTGCCATTGAAAAACATGTTTTTCATATACCAGAAATGTTTGAAGCTACTGACTGAATGAAAGGAGCTGGCATCTCACTCTCTTTGAATCTTCTTTATCATGCTAGGATTAACAGGAAAAAGCTAAAAATTTCAGAATTGCACCGTGCAATGTGGAGATATTACTGTTTGTGCATTTACAATATTCATTGATTTTTGCCATTGAAAAACATGTTTTTCATATACCAGAAATGTTTGAAGCTACTGACTGAATGAAAGGAGCTGGCATCTCACTCTCTTTGAATCTTCTTTATCATGCTAGGATTAGCAGGAAAAAGCAAAAAATTTCAGAATTGCACCTTGCAATGTGGAGATATTACTGTTTGTGCATTTACAATATTCATTGATTTTTGCCATTGAAAAACATGTTTTTCATATACCAGAAATGTTTGAAGCTACTGACTGAATGAAAGGAGCTGGCATCTCACTCTCTTTGAATCTTCTTTATCATGCTAGGATTAACAGGAAAAAGCTAAAAATTTCAGAATTGCACCGTGCAATGTGGAGATATTACTGTTTGTGCATTTACAATATTCATTGATTTTTGCCATTGAAAAACATGTTTTTCATATACCAGAAATGTTTGAAGCTACTGACTGAATGAAAGGAGCTGGCATCTCACTCTCTTTGAATCTTCTTTATCATGCTAGGATTAGCAGGAAAAAGCAAAAAATTTCAGAATTGCACCTTGCAATGTGGAGATATTACTGTTTGTGCATTTACAATATTCATTGATTTTTGCCATTGAAAAACATGTTTTTCATATACCAGAAATGTTTGAAGCTACTGACTGAATGAAAGGAGCTGGCATCTCACTCTCTTTGAATCTTCTTTATCATGCTAGGATTAACAGGAAAAAGCTAAAAATTTCAGAATTGCACCGTGCAATGTGGAGATATTACTGTTTGTGCATTTACAATATTCATTGATTTTTGCCATTGAAAAACATGTTTTTCATATACCAGAAATGTTTGAAGCTACTGACTGAATGAAAGGAGCTGGCATCTCACTCTCTTTGAATCTTCTTTATCGTGCTAGGATTAGCAGGAAAAAGCAAAAAATTTCAGAATTGCACCTTGCAATGTGGAGATATTACTGTTTGTGCATTTACAATATTCATTGATTTTTGCCATTGAAAAACATGTTTTTCATATACCAGAAATGTTTGAAGCTACTGACTGAATGAAAGGAGCTGGCATCTCACTCTCTTTGAATCTTCTTTATCATGCTAGGATTAACAGGAAAAAGCAAAAAATTTCAGAATTGCACCGTGCAATGTGGAGATATTACTGTTTGTGCATTTACAATATTCATTGATTTTTGCCATTGAAAAACATGTTTTTCATATACCAGAAATGTTTGAAGCTACTGACTGAATGAAAGGAGCTGGCATCTCACTCTCTTTGAATCTTCTTTATCATGCTAGGATTAGCAGGAAAAAGCAAAAAATTTCAGAATTGCACCTTGCAATGTGGAGATATTACTGTTTGTGCATTTACAATATTCATTGATTTTTGCCATTGAAAAACATGTTTTTCATATACCAGAAATGTTTGAAGCTACTGACTGAATGAAAGGAGCTGGCATCTCACTCTCTTTGAATCTTCTTTATCATGCTAGGATTAACAGGAAAAAGCTAAAAATTTCAGAATTGCACCTTGCAATGTGGAGATATTACTGTTTGTGCATTTACAATATTCATTGATTTTTGCCATTGAAAAACATGTTTTTCATATACCAGAAATGTTTGAAGCTACTGACTGAATGAAAGGAGCTGGCATCTCACTCTCTTTGAATCTTCTTTATCATGCTTGGATTAACAGGAAAAAGCAAAAAATTTCAGAATTGCACCGTGCAATGTGGAGATATTACTGTTTGTGCATTTACAATATTCATTGATTTTTGCCATTGAAAAACATGTTTTTCATATACCAGAAATGTTTGAAGCTACTGACTGAATGAAAGGAGCTGGCATCTCACTCTCTTTGAATCTTCTTTATCATGCTAGGATTAACAGGAAAAAGCAAAAAATTTCAGAATTGCACCGTGCAATGTGGAGATATTACTGTTTGTGCATTTACAATATTCATTGATTTTTGCCATTGAAAAACATGTTTTTCATATACCAGAAATGTTTGAAGCTACTGACTGAATGAAAGGAGCTGGCATCTCACTTTCTTTGAATCTTCTTTATCATGCTAGGATTAGCAGGAAAAAGCAAAAAATTTCAGAATTGCACCTTGCAATGTGGAGATATTACTGTTTGTGCATTTACAATATTCATTGATTTTTGCCATTGAAAAACATGTTTTTCATATACCAGAAATGTTTGAAGCTACTGACTGAATGAAAGGAGCTGGCATCTCACTCTCTTTGAATCTTCTTTATCATGCTAGGATTAGCAGGAAAAAGCAAAAAATTTCAGAATTGCACCGTGCAATGTGGAGATATTACTGTTTGTGCATTTACAATATTCATTGATTTTTGCCATTGAAAAACGTCCAGAAATGTTTGAAGCTACTGACTGAATGAAAGGAGCTGGCATCTCACTCTCTTTGAATCTTCTTTATCATGCTAGGATTAACAGGAAAAAGCAAAAAATTTCAGAATTGCACCGTGCAATGTGGAGATATTACTGTTTGTGCATTTACAATATTCATTGATTTTTGCCATTGAAAAACATGTTTTTCATATACCAGAAATGTTTGAAGCTACTGACTGAATGAAAGGAGCTGGCATCTCACTCTCTTTGAATCTTCTTTATCATGCTAGGATTAGCAGGAAAAAGCAAAAAATTTCAGAATTGCACCTTGCAATGTGGAGATATTACTGTTTGTGCATTTACAATATTCATTGATTTTTGCCATTGAAAAACATGTTTTTCATATACCAGAAATGTTTGAAGCTACTGACTGAATGAAAGGAGCTGGCATCTCACTCTCTTTGAATCTTCTTTATCATGCTAGGATTAACAGGAAAAAGCTAAAAATTTCAGAATTGCACCGTGCAATGTGGAGATATTACTGTTTGTGCATTTACAATATTCATTGATTTTTGCCATTGAAAAACATGTTTTTCATATACCAGAAATGTTTGAAGCTACTGACTGAATGAAAGGAGCTGGCATCTCACTCTCTTTGAATCTTCTTTATCATGCTAGGATTAACAGGAAAAAGCTAAAAATTTCAGAATTGCACCGTGCAATGTGGAGATATTACTGTTTGTGCATTTACAATATTCATTGATTTTTGCCATTGAAAAACGTTTTTCATATACCAGAAATGTTTGAAGCTACTGACTGAATGAAAGGAGCTGGCATCTCACTCTCTTTGAATCTTCTTTATCATGCTAGGATTAGCAGGAAAAAGCTAAAAATTTCAGAATTGCACCTTGCAATGTGGAGATATTACTGTTTGTGCATTTACAATATTCATTGATTTTTGCCATTGAAAAACGTCCAGAAATGTTTGAAGCTACTGACTGAATGAAAGGAGCTGGCATCTCACTCTCTTTGAATCTTCTTTATCATGCTAGGATTAGCAGGAAAAAGCTAAAAATTTCAGAATTGCACTTTGCAATGTGGAGATATTACTGTTTGTGCATTTACAATATTCATTGATTTTTGCCATTGAAAAACATGTTTTTCATATACCAGAAATGTTTGAAGCTACTGACTGAATGAAAGGAGCTGGCATCTCACTCTCTTTGAATCTTCTTTATCATGCTAGGATTAACAGGAAAAAGCTAAAAATTTCAGAATTGCACCGTGCAATGTGGAGATATTACTGTTTGTGCATTTACAATATTCATTGATTTTTGCCATTGAAAAACATGTTTTTCATATACCAGAAATGTTTGAAGCTACTGACTGAATGAAAGGAGCTGGCATCTCACTCTCTTTGAATCTTCTTTATCATGCTAGGATTAGCAGGAAAAAGCAAAAAATTTCAGAATTGCACCTTGCAATGTGGAGATATTACTGTTTGTGCATTTACAATATTCATTGATTTTTGCCATTGAAAAACATGTTTTTCATATACCAGAAATGTTTGAAGCTACTGACTGAATTAAAGGAGCTGGCATCTCACTCTCTTTGAATCTTCTTTATCATGCTAGGATTAACAGGAAAAAGCTAAAAATTTCAGAATTGCACCGTGCAATGTGGAGATATTACTGTTTGTGCATTTACAATATTCATTGATTTTTGCCATTGAAAAACGTCCAGAAATGTTTGAAGCTACTGACTGAATGAAAGGAGCTGGCATCTCACTCTCTTTGAATCTTCTTTATCATGCTAGGATTAACAGGAAAAAGCAAAAAATTTCAGAATTGCACCGTGCAATGTGGAGATATTACTGTTTGTGCATTTACAATATTCATTGATTTTTGCCATTGAAAAACATGTTTTTCATATACCAGAAATGTTTGAAGCTACTGACTGAATGAAAGGAGCTGGCATCTCACTCTCTTTGAATCTTCTTTATCATGCTAGGATTAGCAGGAAAAAGCAAAAAATTTCAGAATTGCACCGTGCAATGTGGAGATATTACTGTTTGTGCATTTACAATATTCATTGATTTTTGCCATTGAAAAACATGTTTTTCATATACCAGAAATGTTTGAAGCTACTGACTGAATGAAAGGAGCTGGCATCTCACTCTCTTTGAATCTTCTTTATCATGCTAGGATTAACAGGAAAAAGCAAAAAATTTCAGAATTGCACCGTGCAATGTGGAGATATTACTGTTTGTGCATTTACAATATTCATTGATTTTTGCCATTGAAAAACGTCCAGAAATGTTTGAAGCTACTGACTGAATGAAAGGAGCTGGCATCTCACTCTCTTTGAATCTTCTTTATCATGCTAGGATTAACAGGAAAAAGCAAAAAATTTCAGAATTGCACCGTGCAATGTGGAGATATTACTGTTTGTGCATTTACAATATTCATTGATTTTTGCCATTGAAAAACATGTTTTTCATATACCAGAAATGTTTGAAGCTACTGACTGAATGAAAGGAGCTGGCATCTCACTCTCTTTGAATCTTCTTTATCATGCTAGGATTAACAGGAAAAAGCTAAAAATTTCAGAATTGCACCTTGCAATGTGGAGATATTACTGTTTGTGCATTTACAATATTCATTGATTTTTACCATTGAAAAACATGTTTTTCATATACCAGAAATGTTTGAAGCTACTGACTGAATGAAAGGAGCTGGCATCTCACTCTCTTTGAATCTTCTTTATCATGCTAGGATTAACAGGAAAAAGCTAAAAATTTCAGAATTGCACCGTGCAATGTGGAGATATTACTGTTTGTGCATTTACAATATTCATTGATTTTTGCCATTGAAAAACATGTTTTTCATATACCAGAAATGTTTGAAGCTACTGACTGAATGAAAGGAGCTGGCATCTCACTCTCTTTGAATCTTCTTTATCATGCTAGGATTAGCAGGAAAAAGCAAAAAATTTCAGAATTGCACCGTGCAATGTGGAGATATTACTGTTTGTGCATTTACAATATTCATTGATTTTTGCCATTGAAAAACATGTTTTTCATATACCAGAAATGTTTGAAGCTACTGACTGAATGAAAGGAGCTGGCATCTCACTCTCTTTGAATCTTCTTTATCATGCTAGGATTAACAGGAAAAAGCTAAAAATTTCAGAATTGCACCTTGCAATGTGGAGATATTACTGTTTGTGCATTTACAATATTCATTGATTTTTGCCATTGAAAAACATGTTTTTCATATACCAGAAATGTTTGAAGCTACTGACTGAATGAAAGGAGCTGGCATCTCACTCTCTTTGAATCTTCTTTATCATGCTAGGATTAACAGGAAAAAGCAAAAAATTTCAGAATTGCACCGTGCAATGTGGAGATATTACTGTTTGTGCATTTACAATATTCATTGATTTTTGCCATTGAAAAACGTCCAGAAATGTTTGAAGCTACTGACTGAATGAAAGGAGCTGGCATCTCACTCTCTTTGAATCTTCTTTATCATGCTAGGATTAACAGGAAAAAGCAAAAAATTTCAGAATTGCACCGTGCAATGTGGAGATATTACTGTTTGTGCATTTACAATATTCATTGATTTTTGCCATTGAAAAACATGTTTTTCATATACCAGAAATGTTTGAAGCTACTGACTGAATGAAAGGAGCTGGCATCTCACTCTCTTTGAATCTTCTTTATCATGCTAGGATTAACAGGAAAAAGCTAAAAATTTCAGAATTGCACCGTGCAATGTGGAGATATTACTGTTTGTGCATTTACAATATTCATTGATTTTTGCCATTGAAAAACATGTTTTTCATATACCAGAAATGTTTGAAGCTACTGACTGAATGAAAGGAGCTGGCATCTCACTCTCTTTGAATCTTCTTTATCATGCTAGGATTAGCAGGAAAAAGCAAAAAATTTCAGAATTGCACCGTGCAATGTGGAGATATTACTGTTTGTGCATTTACAATATTCATTGATTTTTGCCATTGAAAAACGTCCAGAAATGTTTGAAGCTACTGACTGAATGAAAGGAGCTGGCATCTCACTCTCTTTGAATCTTCTTTATCATGCTAGGATTAACAGGAAAAAGCAAAAAATTTCAGAATTGCACCGTGCAATGTGGAGATATTACTGTTTGTGCATTTACAATATTCATTGATTTTTGCCATTGAAAAACATGTTTTTCATATACCAGAAATGTTTGAAGCTACAGACTGAATGAAAGGAGCTGGCATCTCACTCTCTTTGAATCTTCTTTATCATGCTAGGATTAGCAGGAAAAAGCAAAAAATTTCAGAATTGCACCGTGCAATGTGGAGATATTACTGTTTGTGCATTTACAATATTCATTGATTTTTGCCATTGAAAAACATGTTTTTCATATACCAGAAATGTTTGAAGCTACTGACTGAATGAAAGGAGCTGGCATCTCACTCTCTTTGAATCTTCTTTATCATGCTAGGATTAGCAGGAAAAAGCAAAAAATTTCAGAATTGCACCGTGCAATGTGGAGATATTACTGTTTGTGCATTTACAATATTCATTGATTTTTGCCATTGAAAAACATGTTTTTCATATACCAGAAATGTTTGAAGCTACTGACTGAATGAAAGGAGCTGGCATCTCACTCTCTTTGAATCTTCTTTATCATGCTAGGATTAACAGGAAAAAGCTAAAAATTTCAGAATTGCACCGTGCAATGTGGAGATATTACTGTTTGTGCATTTACAATATTCATTGATTTTTGCCATTGAAAAACATGTTTTTCATATACCAGAAATGTTTGAAGCTACTGACTGAATGAAAGGAGCTGGCATCTCACTCTCTTTGAATCTTCTTTATCATGCTAGGATTAACAGGAAAAAGCTAAAAATTTCAGAATTGCACCTTGCAATGTGGAGATATTACTGTTTGTGCATTTACAATATTCATTGATTTTTGCCATTGAAAAACATGTTTTTCATATACCAGAAATGTTTGAAGCTACTGACTGAATGAAAGGAGCTGGCATCTCACTCTCTTTGAATCTTCTTTATCATGCTAGGATTAACAGGAAAAAGCAAAAAATTTCAGAATTGCACCGTGCAATGTGGAGATATTACTGTTTGTGCATTTACAATATTCATTGATTTTTGCCATTGAAAAACATGTTTTTCATATACCAGAAATGTTTGAAGCTACTGACTGAATGAAAGGAGCTGGCATCTCACTCTCTTTGAATCTTCTTTATCATGCTAGGATTAGCAGGAAAAAGCTAAAAATTTCAGAATTGCACCGTGCAATGTGGAGATATTACTGTTTGTGCATTTACAATATTCATTGATTTTTGCCATTGAAAAACATGTTTTTCATATACCAGAAATGTTTGAAGCTACTGACTGAATGAAAGGAGCTGGCATCTCACTCTCTTTGAATCTTCTTTATCATGCTAGGATTAACAGGAAAAAGCTAAAAATTTCAGAATTGCACCGTGCAATGTGGAGATATTACTGTTTGTGCATTTACAATATTCATTGATTTTTGCCATTGAAAAACGTCCAGAAATGTTTGAAGCTACTGACTGAATGAAAGGAGCTGGCATCTCACTCTCTTTGAATCTTCTTTATCAAGCTAGGATTAGCAGGAAAAAGCAAAAAATTTCAGAATTGCACCGTGCAATGTGGAGATATTACTGTTTGTGCATTTACAATATTCATTGATTTTTGCCATTGAAAAACATGTTTTTCATATACCAGAAATGTTTGAAGCTACTGACTGAATGAAAGGAGCTGGCATCTCACTCTCTTTGAATCTTCTTTATCATGCTAGGATTAACAGGAAAAAGCTAAAAATTTCAGAATTGCACCGTGCAATGTGGAGATATTACTGTTTGTGCATTTACAATATTCATTGATTTTTGCCATTGAAAAACATGTTTTTCATATACCAGAAATGTTTGAAGCTACTGACTGAATGAAAGGAGCTGGCATCTCACTCTCTTTGAATCTTCTTTATCATGCTAGGATTAGCAGGAAAAAGCTAAAAATTTCAGAATTGCACCGTGCAATGTGGAGATATTACTGTTTGTGCATTTACAATATTCATTGATTTTTGCCATTGAAAAACATGTTTTTCATATACCAGAAATGTTTGAAGCTACTGACTGAATGAAAGGAGCTGGCATCTCACTCTCTTTGAATCTTCTTTATCATGCTAGGATTAGCAGGAAAAAGCAAAAAATTTCAGAATTGCACCGTGCAATGTGGAGATATTACTGTTTGTGCATTTACAATATTCATTGATTTTTGCCATTGAAAAACATGTTTTTCATATAAAAGAAATGTTTGAAGCTACTGACTGAATGAAAGGAGCTGGCATCTCACTCTCTTTGAATCTTCTTTATCATGCTAGGATTAGCAGGAAAAAGCAAAAAATTTCAGAATTGCACCGTGCAATGTGGAGATATTACTGTTTGTGCATTTACAATATTCATTGATTTTTGCCATTGAAAAACATGTTTTTCATATACCAGAAATGTTTGAAGCTACTGACTGAATGAAAGGAGCTGGCATCTCACTCTCTTTGAATCTTCTTTATCATGCTAGGATTAACAGGAAAAAGCTAAAAATTTCAGAATTGCACCGTGCAATGTGGAGATATTACTGTTTGTGCATTTACAATATTCATTGATTTTTGCCATTGAAAAACATGTTTTTCATATACCAGAAATGTTTGAAGCTACTGACTGAATGAAAGGAGCTGGCATCTCACTCTCTTTGAATCTTCTTTATCATGCTAGGATTAACAGGAAAAAGCTAAAAATTTCAGAATTGCACCTTGCAATGTGGAGATATTACTGTTTGTGCATTTACAATATTCATTGATTTTTGCCATTGAAAAACATGTTTTTCATATACCAGAAATGTTTGAAGCTACTGACTGAATGAAAGGAGCTGGCATCTCACTCTCTTTGAATCTTCTTTATCATGCTAGGATTAACAGGAAAAAGCAAAAAATTTCAGAATTGCACCGTGCAATGTGGAGATATTACTGTTTGTGCATTTACAATATTCATTGATTTTTGCCATTGAAAAACATGTTTTTCATATACCAGAAATGTTTGAAGCTACTGACTGAATGAAAGGAGCTGGCATCTCACTCTCTTTGAATCTTCTTTATCATGCTAGGATTAGCAGGAAAAAGCTAAAAATTTCAGAATTGCACCTTGCAATGTGGAGATATTACTGTTTGTGCATTTACAATATTCATTGATTTTTGCCATTGAAAAACATGTTTTTCATATACCAGAAATGTTTGAAGCTACTGACTGAATGAAAGGAGCTGGCATCTCACTCTCTTTGAATCTTCTTTATCATGCTAGGATTAACAGGAAAAAGCTAAAAATTTCAGAATTGCACCGTGCAATGTGGAGATATTACTGTTTGTGCATTTACAATATTCATTGATTTTTGCCATTGAAAAACGTCCAGAAATGTTTGAAGCTACTGACTGAATGAAAGGAGCTGGCATCTCACTCTCTTTGAATCTTCTTTATCATGCTAGGATTAACAGGAAAAAGCAAAAAATTTCAGATTTGCACCGTGCAATGTGGAGATATTACTGTTTGTGCATTTACAATATTCATTGATTTTTGCCATTGAAAAACATGTTTTTCATATACCAGAAATGTTTGAAGCTACTGACTGAATGAAAGGAGCTGGCATCTCACTCTCTTTGAATCTTCTTTATCATGCTAGGATTAGCAGGAAAAAGCAAAAAATTTCAGAATTGCACCGTGCAATGTGGAGATATTACTGTTTGTGCATTTACAATATTCATTGATTTTTGCCATTGAAAAACATGTTTTTCATATACCAGAAATGTTTGAAGCTACTGACTGAATGAAAGGAGCTGGCATCTCACTCTCTTTGAATCTTCTTTATCATGCTAGGATTAACAGGAAAAAGCAAAAAATTTCAGAATTGCACCGTGCAATGTGGAGATATTACTGTTTGTGCATTTACAATATTCATTGATTTTTGCCATTGAAAAACGTCCAGAAATGTTTGAAGCTACTGACTGAATGAAAGGAGCTGGCATCTCACTCTCTTTGAATCTTCTTTATCATGCTAGGATTAACAGGAAAAAGCAAAAAATTTCAGAATTGCACCGTGCAATGTGGAGATATTACTGTTTGTGCATTTACAATATTCATTGATTTTTGCCATTGAAAAACATGTTTTTCATATACCAGAAATGTTTGAAGCTACTGACTGAATGAAAGGAGCTGGCATCTCACTCTCTTTGAATCTTCTTTATCATGCTAGGATTAACAGGAAAAAGCTAAAAATTTCAGAATTGCACCTTGCAATGTGGAGATATTACTGTTTGTGCATTTACAATATTCATTGATTTTTGCCATTGAAAAACATGTTTTTCATATACCAGAAATGTTTGAAGCTACTGACTGAATGAAAGGAGCTGGCATCTCACTCTCTTTGAATCTTCTTTATCATGCTAGGATTAACAGGAAAAAGCTAAAAATTTCAGAATTGCACCGTGCAATGTGGAGATATTACTGTTTGTGCATTTACAATATTCATTGATTTTTGCCATTGAAAAACATGTTTTTCATATACCAGAAATGTTTGAAGCTACTGACTGAATGAAAGGAGCTGGCATCTCACTCTCTTTGAATCTTCTTTATCATGCTAGGATTAGCAGGAAAAAGCAAAAAATTTCAGAATTGCACCGTGCAATGTGGAGATATTACTGTTTGTGCATTTACAATATTCATTGATTTTTGCCATTGAAAAACATGTTTTTCATATACCAGAAATGTTTGAAGCTACTGACTGAATGAAAGGAGCTGGCATCTCACTCTCTTTGAATCTTCTTTATCATGCTAGGATTAACAGGAAAAAGCTAAAAATTTCAGAATTGCACCTTGCAATGTGGAGATATTACTGTTTGTGCATTTACAATATTCATTGATTTTTGCCATTGAAAAACATGTTTTTCATATACCAGAAATGTTTGAAGCTACTGACTGAATGAAAGGAGCTGGCATCTCACTCTCTTTGAATCTTCTTTATCATGCTAGGATTAACAGGAAAAAGCAAAAAATTTCAGAATTGCACCGTGCAATGTGGAGATATTACTGTTTGTGCATTTACAATATTCATTGATTTTTGCCATTGAAAAACGTCCAGAAATGTTTGAAGCTACTGACTGAATGAAAGGAGCTGGCATCTCACTCTCTTTGAATCTTCTTTATCATGCTAGGATTAACAGGAAAAAGCAAAAAATTTCAGAATTGCACCGTGCAATGTGGAGATATTACTGTTTGTGCATTTACAATATTCATTGATTTTTGCCATTGAAAAACATGTTTTTCATATACCAGAAATGTTTGAAGTTACTGACTGAATGAAAGGAGCTGGCATCTCACTCTCTTTGAATCTTCTTTATCATGCTAGGATTAACAGGAAAAAGCTAAAAATTTCAGAATTGCACCGTGCAATGTGGAGATATTACTGTTTGTGCATTTACAATATTCATTGATTTTTGCCATTGAAAAACATGTTTTTCATATACCAGAAATGTTTGAAGCTACTGACTGAATGAAAGGAGCTGGCATCTCACTCTCTTTGAATCTTCTTTATCATGCTAGGATTAGCAGGAAAAAGCAAAAAATTTCAGAATTGCACCGTGCAATGTGGAGATATTACTGTTTGTGCATTTACAATATTCATTGATTTTTGCCATTGAAAAACGTCCAGAAATGTTTGAAGCTACTGACTGAATGAAAGGAGCTGGCATCTCACTCTCTTTGAATCTTCTTTATCATGCTAGGATTAACAGGAAAAAGCAAAAAATTTCAGAATTGCACCGTGCAATGTGGAGATATTACTGTTTGTGCATTTACAATATTCATTGATTTTTGCCATTGAAAAACATGTTTTTCATATACCAGAAATGTTTGAAGCTACTGACTGAATGAAAGGAGCTGGCATCTCACTCTCTTTGAATCTTCTTTATCATGCTAGGATTAGCAGGAAAAAGCAAAAAATTTCAGAATTGCACCGTGCAATGTGGAGATATTACTGTTTGTGCATTTACAATATTCATTGATTTTTGCCATTGAAAAACATGTTTTTCATATACCAGAAATGTTTGAAGCTACTGACTGAATGAAAGGAGCTGGCATCTCACTCTCTTTGAATCTTCTTTATCATGCTAGGATTAGCAGGAAAAAGCAAAAAATTTCAGAATTGCACCGTGCAATGTGGAGATATTACTGTTTGTGCATTTACAATATTCATTGATTTTTGCCATTGAAAAACATGTTTTTCATATACCAGAAATGTTTGAAGCTACTGACTGAATGAAAGGAGCTGGCATCTCACTCTCTTTGAATCTTCTTTATCATGCTAGGATTAACAGGAAAAAGCAAAAAATTTCAGAATTGCACCGTGCAATGTGGAGATATTACTGTTTGTGCATTTACAATATTCATTGATTTTTGCCATTGAAAAACATGTTTTTCATATACCAGAAATGTTTGAAGCTACTGACTGAATGAAAGGAGCTGGCATCTCACTCTCTTTGAATCTTCTTTATCATGCTAGGATTAGCAGGAAAAAGCAAAAAATTTCAGAATTGCACCGTGCAATGTGGAGATATTACTGTTTGTGCATTTACAATATTCATTGATTTTTGCCATTGAAAAACATGTTTTTCATATACCAGAAATGTTTGAAGCTACTGACTGAATGAAAGGAGCTGGCATCTCACTCTCTTTGAATCTTCTTTATCATGCTAGGATTAACAGGAAAAAGCAAAAAATTTCAGAATTGCACCGTGCAATGTGGAGATATTACTGTTTGTGCATTTACAATATTCATTGATTTTTGCCATTGAAAAACATGTTTTTCATATACCAGAAATGTTTGAAGCTACTGACTGAATGAAAGGAGCTGGCATCTCACTCTCTTTGAATCTTCTTTATCATGCTAGGATTAGCAGGAAAAAGCTAAAAATTTCAGAATTGCACCGTGCAATGTGGAGATATTACTGTTTGTGCATTTACAATATTCATTGATTTTTGCCATTGAAAAACATGTTTTTCATATACCAGAAATGTTTGAAGCTACTGACTGAATGAAAGGAGCTGGCATCTCACTCTCTTTGAATCTTCTTTATCATGCTAGGATTAACAGGAAAAAGCTAAAAATTTCAGAATTGCACCGTGCAATGTGGAGATATTACTGTTTGTGCATTTACAATATTCATTGATTTTTGCCATTGAAAAACGTCCAGAAATGTTTGAAGCTACTGACTGAATGAAAGGAGCTGGCATCTCACTCTCTTTGAATCTTCTTTATCATGCTAGGATTAGCAGGAAAAAGCAAAAAATTTCAGAATTGCACCGTGCAATGTGGAGATATTACTGTTTGTGCATTTACAATATTCATTGATTTTTGCCATTGAAAAACATGTTTTTCATATACCAGAAATGTTTGAAGCTACTGACTGAATGAAAGGAGCTGGCATCTCACTCTCTTTGAATCTTCTTTATCATGCTAGGATTAACAGGAAAAAGCTAAAAATTTCAGAATTGCACCGTGCAATGTGGAGATATTACTGTTTGTGCATTTACAATATTCATTGATTTTTGCCATTGAAAAACATGTTTTTCATATACCAGAAATGTTTGAAGCTACTGACTGAATGAAAGGAGCTGGCATCTCACTCTCTTTGAATCTTCTTTATCATGCTAGGATTAGCAGGAAAAAGCAAAAAATTTCAGAATTGCACCGTGCAATGTGGAGATATTACTGTTTGTGCATTTACAATATTCATTGATTTTTGCCATTGAAAAACATGTTTTTCATATACCAGAAATGTTTGAAGCTACTGACTGAATGAAAGGAGCTTGGCATCTCACTCTCTTTGAATCTTCTTTATCATGCTAGGATTAGCAGGAAAAAGCAAAAAATTTCAGAATTGCACCGTGCAATGTGGAGATATTACTGTTTGTGCATTTACAATATTCATTGATTTTTGCCATTGAAAAACATGTTTTTCATATACCAGAAATGTTTGAAGCTACTGACTGAATGAAAGGAGCTGGTATCTCACTCTCTTTGAATCTTCTTTATCATGCTAGGATTAACAGGAAAAAGCTAAAAATTTCAGAATTGCACCGTGCAATGTGGAGATATTACTGTTTGTGCATTTACAATATTCATTGATTTTTGCCATTGAAAAACATGTTTTTCATATACCAGAAATGTTTGAAGCTACTGACTGAATGAAAGGAGCTGGCATCTCACTCTCTTTGAATCTTCTTTATCATGCTAGGATTAACAGGAAAAAGCTAAAAATTTCAGAATTGCACCTTGCAATGTGGAGATATTACTGTTTGTGCATTTACAATATTCATTGATTTTTGCCATTGAAAAACATGTTTTTCATATACCAGAAATGTTTGAAGCTACTGACTGAATGAAAGGAGCTGGCATCTCACTCTCTTTGAATCTTCTTTATCATGCTAGGATTAACAGGAAAAAGCTAAAAATTTCAGAATTGCACCGTGCAATGTGGAGATATTACTGTTTGTGCATTTACAATATTCATTGATTTTTGCCATTGAAAAACATGTTTTTCATATACCAGAAATGTTTGAAGCTACTGACTGAATGAAAGGAGCTGGCATCTCACTCTCTTTGAATCTTCTTTATCATGCTAGGATTAGCAGGAAAAAGCTAAAAATTTCAGAATTGCACCTTGCAATGTGGAGATATTACTGTTTGTGCATTTACAATATTCATTGATTTTTGCCATTGAAAAACATGTTTTTCATATACCAGAAATGTTTGAAGCTACTGACTGAATGAAAGGAGCTGGCATCTCACTCTCTTTGAATCTTCTTTATCATGCTAGGATTAACAGGAAAAAGCTAAAAATTTCAGAATTGCACCGTGCAATGTGGAGATATTACTGTTTGTGCATTTACAATATTCATTGATTTTTGCCATTGAAAAACGTCCAGAAATGTTTGAAGCTACTGACTGAATGAAAGGAGCTGGCATCTCACTCTCTTTGAATCTTCTTTATCATGCTAGGATTAACAGGAAAAAGCAAAAAAATTCAGAATTGCACCGTGCAATGTGGAGATATTACTGTTTGTGCATTTACAATATTCATTGATTTTTGCCATTGAAAAACATGTTTTTCATATACCAGAAATGTTTGAAGCTACTGACTGAATGAAAGGAGCTGGCATCTCACTCTCTTTGAATCTTCTTTATCATGCTAGGATTAGCAGGAAAAAGCAAAAAATTTCAGAATTGCACCTTGCAATGTGGAGATATTACTGTTTGTGCATTTACAATATTCATTGATTTTTGCCATTGAAAAACATGTTTTTCATATACCAGAAATGTTTGAAGCTACTGACTGAATGAAAGGAGCTGGCATCTCACTCTCTTTGAATCTTCTTTATCATGCTAGGATTAACAGGAAAAAGCAAAAAATTTCAGAATTGCACCGTGCAATGTGGAGATATTACTGTTTGTGCATTTACAATATTCATTGATTTTTGCCATTGAAAAACGTCCAGAAATGTTTGAAGCTACTGACTGAATGAAAGGAGCTGGCATCTCACTCTCTTTGAATCTTCTTTATCATGCTAGGATTAACAGGAAAAAGCAAAAAATTTCAGAATTGCACCGTGCAATGTGGAGATATTACTGTTTGTGCATTTACAATATTCATTGATTTTTGCCATTGAAAAACATGTTTTTCATATACCAGAAATGTTTGAAGCTACTGACTGAATGAAAGGAGCTGGCATCTCACTCTCTTTGAATCTTCTTTATCATGCTAGGATTAACAGGAAAAAGCTAAAAATTTCAGAATTGCACCTTGCAATGTGGAGATATTACTGTTTGTGCATTTACAATATTCATTGATTTTTGCCATTGAAAAACATGTTTTTCATATACCAGAAATGTTTGAAGCTACTGACTGAATGAAAGGAGCTGGCATCTCACTCTCTTTGAATCTTCTTTATCATGCTAGGATTAACAGGAAAAAGCTAAAAATTTCAGAATTGCACCGTGCAATGTGGAGATATTACTGTTTGTGCATTTACAATATTCATTGATTTTTGCCATTGAAAAACATGTTTTTCATATACCAGAAATGTTTGAAGCTACTGACTGAATGAAAGGAGCTGGCATCTCACTCTCTTTGAATCTTCTTTATCATGCTAGGATTAGCAGGAAAAAGCAAAAAATTTCAGAATTGCACCGTGCAATGTGGAGATATTACTGTTTGTGCATTTACAATATTCATTGATTTTTGCCATTGAAAAACATGTTTTTCATATACCAGAAATGTTTGAAGCTACTGACTGAATGAAAGGAGCTGGCATCTCACTCTCTTTGAATCTTCTTTATCATGCTAGGATTAACAGGAAAAAGCTAAAAATTTCAGAATTGCACCTTGCAATGTGGAGATATTACTGTTTGTGCATTTACAATATTCATTGATTTTTGCCATTGAAAAACATGTTTTTCATATACCAGAAATGTTTGAAGCTACTGACTGAATGAAAGGAGCTGGCATCTCACTCTCTTTGAATCTTCTTTATCATGCTAGGATTAACAGGAAAAAGCAAAAAATTTCAGAATTGCACCGTGCAATGTGGAGATATTACTGTTTGTGCATTTACAATATTCATTGATTTTTGCCATTGAAAAACGTCCAGAAATGTTTGAAGCTACTGACTGAATGAAAGGAGCTGGCATCTCACTCTCTTTGAATCTTCTTTATCATGCTAGGATTAACAGGAAAAAGCAAAAAATTTCAGAATTGCACCGTGCAATGTGGAGATATTACTGTTTGTGCATTTACAATATTCATTGATTTTTGCCATTGAAAAACATGTTTTTCATATACCAGAAATGTTTGAAGTTACTGACTGAATGAAAGGAGCTGGCATCTCACTCTCTTTGAATCTTCTTTATCATGCTAGGATTAACAGGAAAAAGCTAAAAATTTCAGAATTGCACCGTGCAATGTGGAGATATTACTGTTTGTGCATTTACAATATTCATTGATTTTTGCCATTGAAAAACATGTTTTTCATATACCAGAAATGTTTGAAGCTACTGACTGAATGAAAGGAGCTGGCATCTCACTCTCTTTGAATCTTCTTTATCATGCTAGGATTAGCAGGAAAAAGCAAAAAATTTCACAATTGCACCGTGCAATGTGGAGATATTACTGTTTGTGCATTTACAATATTCATTGATTTTTGCCATTGAAAAACGTCCAGAAATGTTTGAAGCTACTGACTGAATGAAAGGAGCTGGCATCTCACTCTCTTTGAATCTTCTTTATCATGCTAGGATTAACAGGAAAAAGCAAAAAATTTCAGAATTGCACCGTGCAATGTGGAGATATTACTGTTTGTGCATTTACAATATTCATTGATTTTTGCCATTGAAAAACATGTTTTTCATATACCAGAAATGTTTGAAGCTACTGACTGAATGAAAGGAGCTGGCATCTCACTCTCTTTGAATCTTCTTTATCATGCTAGGATTAGCAGGAAAAAGCAAAAAATTTCAGAATTGCACCGTGCAATGTGGAGATATTACTGTTTGTGCATTTACAATATTCATTGATTTTTGCCATTGAAAAACATGTTTTTCATATACCAGAAATGTTTGAAGCTACTGACTGAATGAAAGGAGCTGGCATCTCACTCTCTTTGAATCTTCTTTATCATGCTAGGATTAGCAGGAAAAAGCAAAAAATTTCAGAATTGCACCGTGCAATGTGGAGATATTACTGTTTGTGCATTTACAATATTCATTGATTTTTGCCATTGAAAAACATGTTTTTCATATACCAGAAATGTTTGAAGCTACTGACTGAATGAAAGGAGCTGGCATCTCACTCTCTTTGAATCTTCTTTATCATGCTAGGATTAACAGGAAAAAGCTAAAAATTTCAGAATTGCACCGTGCAATGTGGAGATATTACTGTTTGTGCATTTACAATATTCATTGATTTTTGCCATTGAAAAACATGTTTTTCATATACCAGAAATGTTTGAAGCTACTGACTGAATGAAAGGAGCTGGCATCTCACTCTCTTTGAATCTTCTTTATCATGCTAGGATTAACAGGAAAAAGCTAAAAATTTCAGAATTGCACCTTGCAATGTGGAGATATTACTGTTTGTGCATTTACAATATTCATTGATTTTTGCCATTGAAAAACATGTTTTTCATATACCAGAAATGTTTGAAGCTACTGACTGAATGAAAGGAGCTTGCATCTCACTCTCTTTGAATCTTCTTTATCATGCTAGGATTAACAGGAAAAAGCAAAAAATTTCAGAATTGCACCGTGCAATGTGGAGATATTACTGTTTGTGCATTTACAATATTCATTGATTTTTGCCATTGAAAAACATGTTTTTCATATACCAGAAATGTTTGAAGCTACTGACTGAATGAAAGGAGCTGGCATCTCACTCTCTTTGAATCTTCTTTATCATGCTAGGATTAGCAGGAAAAAGCAAAAAATTTCAGAATTGCACCGTGCAATGTGGAGATATTACTGTTTGTGCATTTACAATATTCATTGATTTTTGCCATTGAAAAACATGTTTTTCATATACCAGAAATGTTTGAAGCTACTGACTGAATGAAAGGAGCTGGCATCTCACTCTCTTTGAATCTTCTTTATCATGCTAGGATTAACAGGAAAAAGCTAAAAATTTCAGAATTGCACCGTGCAATGTGGAGATATTACTGTTTGTGCATTTACAATATTCATTGATTTTTGCCATTGAAAAACATGTTTTTCATATACCAGAAATGTTTGAAGCTACTGACTGAATGAAAGGAGCTGGCATCTCACTCTCTTTGAATCTTCTTTATCATGCTAGGATTAACAGGAAAAAGCTAAAAATTTCAGAATTGCACCTTGCAATGTGGAGATATTACTGTTTGTGCATTTACAATATTCATTGATTTTTGCCATTGAAAAACATGTTTTTCATATACCAGAAATGTTTGAAGCTACTGACTTAATGAAAGGAGCTGGCATCTCACTCTCTTTGAATCTTCTTTATCATGCTAGGATTAACAGGAAAAAGCAAAAAATTTCAGAATTGCACCGTGCAATGTGGAGATATTACTGTTTGTGCATTTACAATATTCATTGATTTTTGCCATTGAAAAACATGTTTTTCATATACCAGAAATGTTTGAAGCTACTGACTGAATGAAAGGAGCTGGCATCTCACTCTCTTTGAATCTTCTTTATCATGCTAGGATTAGCAGGAAAAAGCTAAAAATTTCAGAATTGCACCGTGCAATGTGGAGATATTACTGTTTGTGCATTTACAATATTCATTGATTTTTGCCATTGAAAAACATGTTTTTCATATACCAGAAATGTTTGAAGCTACTGACTGAATGAAAGGAGCTGGCATCTCACTCTCTTTGAATCTTCTTTATCATGCTAGGATTAACAGGAAAAAGCTAAAAATTTCAGAATTGCACCGTGCAATGTGGAGATATTACTGTTTGTGCATTTACAATATTCATTGATTTTTGCCATTGAAAAACGTCCAGAAATGTTTGAAGCTACTGACTGAATGAAAGGAGCTGGCATCTCACTCTCTTTGAATCTTCTTTATCATGCTAGGATTAGCAGGAAAAAGCAAAAAATTTCAGAATTGCACCGTGCAATGTGGAGATATTACTGTTTGTGCATTTACAATATTCATTGATTTTTGCCATTGAAAAACATGTTTTTCATATACCAGAAATGTTTGAAGCTACTGACTGAATGAAAGGAGCTGGCATCTCACTCTCTTTGAATCTTCTTTATCATGCTAGGATTAACAGGAAAAAGCTAAAAATTTCAGAATTGCACCGTGCAATGTTTAGATATTACTGTTTGTGCATTTACAATATTCATTGATTTTTGCCATTGAAAAACATGTTTTTCATATACCAGAAATGTTTGAAGCTACTGACTGAATGAAAGGAGCTGGCATCTCACTCTCTTTGAATCTTCTTTATCATGCTAGGATTAGCAGGAAAAAGCTAAAAATTTCAGAATTGCACCGTGCAATGTGGAGATATTACTGTTTGTGCATTTACAATATTCATTGATTTTTGCCATTGAAAAACATGTTTTTCATATACCAGAAATGTTTGAAGCTACTGACTGAATGAAAGGAGCTGGCATCTCACTCTCTTTGAATCTTCTTTATCATGCTAGGATTAGCAGGAAAAAGCAAAAAATTTCAGAATTGCACCGTGCAATGTGGAGATATTACTGTTTGTGCATTTACAATATTCATTGATTTTTGCCATTGAAAAACATGTTTTTCATATACCAGAAATGTTTGAAGCTACTGACTGAATGAAAGGAGCTGGCATCTCACTCTCTTTGAATCTTCTTTATCATGCTAGGATTAGCAGGAAAAAGCAAAAAATTTCAGAATTGCACCGTGCAATGTGGAGATATTACTGTTTGTGCATTTACAATATTCATTGATTTTTGCCATTGAAAAACATGTTTTTCATATACCAGAAATGTTTGAAGCTACTGACTGAATGAAAGGAGCTGGCATCTCACTCTCTTTGAATCTTCTTTATCATGCTAGGATTAACAGGAAAAAGCTAAAAATTTCAGAATTGCACCGTGCAATGTGGAGATATTACTGTTTGTGCATTTACAATATTCATTGATTTTTGCCATTGAAAAACATGTTTTTCATATACCAGAAATGTTTGAAGCTACTGACTGAATGAAAGGAGCTGGCATCTCACTCTCTTTGAATCTTCTTTATCATGCTAGGATTAACAGGAAAAAGCTAAAAATTTCAGAATTGCACCTTGCAATGTGGAGATATTACTGTTTGTGCATTTACAATATTCATTGATTTTTGCCATTGAAAAACATGTTTTTCATATACCAGAAATGTTTGAAGCTACTGACTGAATGAAAGGAGCTGGCATCTCACTCTCTTTGAATCTTCTTTATCATGCTAGGATTAACAGGAAAAAGCAAAAAATTTCAGAATTGCACCGTGCAATGTGGAGATATTACTGTTTGTGCATTTACAATATTCATTGATTTTTGCCATTGAAAAACATGTTTTTCATATACCAGAAATGTTTGAAGCTACTGACTGAATGAAAGGAGCTGGCATCTCACTCTCTTTGAATCTTCTTTATCATGCTAGGATTAGCAGGAAAAAGCTAAAAATTTCAGAATTGCACCGTGCAATGTGGAGATATTACTGTTTGTGCATTTACAATATTCATTGATTTTTGCCATTGAAAAACATGTTTTTCATATACCAGAAATGTTTGAAGCTACTGACTGAATGAAAGGAGCTGGCATCTCACTCTCTTTGAATCTTCTTTATCATGCTAGGATTAGCAGGAAAAAGCAAAAAATTTCAGAATTGCACCTTGCAATGTGGAGATATTACTGTTTGTGCATTTACAATATTCATTGATTTTTGCCATTGAAAAACATGTTTTTCATATACCAGAAATGTTTGAAGCTACTGACTGAATGAAAGGAGCTGGCATCTCACTCTCTTTGAATCTTCTTTATCATGCTAGGATTAGCAGGAAAAAGCTAAAAATTTCAGAATTGCACCGTGCAATGTGGAGATATTACTGTTTGTGCATTTACAATATTCATTGATTTTTGCCATTGAAAAACATGTTTTTCATATACCAGAAATGTTTGAAGCTACTGACTGAATGAAAGGAGCTGGCATCTCACTCTCTTTGAATCTTCTTTATCATGCTAGGATTAGCAGGAAAAAGCAAAAAATTTCAGAATTGCACCGTGCAATGTGGAGATATTACTGTTTGTGCATTTACAATATTCATTGATTTTTGCCATTGAAAAACATGTTTTTCATATACCAGAAATGTTTGAAGCTACTGACTGAATGAAAGGAGCTGGCATCTCACTCTCTTTGAATCTTCTTTATCATGCTAGGATTAGCAGGAAAAAGCAAAAAATTTCAGAATTGCACCGTGCAATTTGGAGATATTACTGTTTGTGCATTTACAATATTCATTGATTTTTGCCATTGAAAAACGTCCAGAAATGTTTGAAGCTACTGACTGAATGAAAGGAGCTGGCATCTCACTCTCTTTGAATCTTCTTTATCATGCTAGGATTAACAGGAAAAAGCTAAAAATTTCAGAATTGCACCTTGCAATGTGGAGATATTACTGTTTGTGCATTTACAATATTCATTGATTTTTGCCATTGAAAAACATGTTTTTCATATACCTGAAATGTTTGAAGCTACTGACTGAATGAAAGGAGCTGGCATCTCACTCTCTTTGAATCTTCTTTATCATGCTAGGATTAACAGGAAAAAGCTAAAAATTTCAGAATTGCACCGTGCAATGTGGAGATATTACTGTTTGTGCATTTACAATATTCATTGATTTTTGCCATTGAAAAACATGTTTTTCATATACCAGAAATGTTTGAAGCTACTGACTGAATGAAAGGAGCTGGCATCTCACTCTCTTTGAATCTTCTTTATCATGCTAGGATTAGCAGGAAAAAGCTAAAAATTTCAGAATTGCACCTTGCAATGTGGAGATATTACTGTTTGTGCATTTACAATATTCATTGATTTTTGCCATTGAAAAACATGTTTTTCATATACCAGAAATGTTTGAAGCTACTGACTGAATGAAAGGAGCTGGCATCTCACTCTCTTTGAATCTTCTTTATCATGCTAGGATTAGCAGGAAAAAGCTAAAAATTTCAGAATTGCACCGTGCAATGTGGAGATATTACTGTTTGTGCATTTACAATATTCATTGATTTTTGCCATTGAAAAACGTCCAGAAATGTTTGAAGCTACTGACTGAATGAAAGGAGCTGGCATCTCACTCTCTTTGAATCTTCTTTATCATGCTAGGATTAACAGGAAAAAGCTAAAAATTTCAGAATTGCACCGTGCAATGTGGAGATATTACTGTTTGTGCATTTACAATATTCATTGATTTTTGCCATTGAAAAACATGTTTTTCATATACCAGAAATGTTTGAAGCTACTGACTGAATGAAAGGAGCTGGCATCTCACTCTCTTTGAATCTTCTTTATCATGCTAGGATTAGCAGGAAAAAGCAAAAAATTTCAGAATTGCACCGTGCAATGTGGAGATATTAGTTTGTGCATTTACAATATTCATTGATTTTTGCCATTGAAAAACATGTTTTTCATATACCAGAAATGTTTGAAGCCACTGACTGAATGAAAGGAGCTGGCATCTCACTCTCTTTGAATCTTCTTTATCATGCTAGGATTAGCAGGAAAAAGCAAAAAATTTCAGAATTGCACCTTGCAATGTGGAGATATTACTGTTTGTGCATTTACAATATTCATTGATTTTTGCCATTGAAAAACGTCCAGAAA
The DNA here is from genome assembly GCF_046119375.1 of Phyllobates terribilis. Lineage (NCBI taxonomy): Eukaryota > Metazoa > Chordata > Amphibia > Anura > Dendrobatidae > Phyllobates > Phyllobates terribilis. The sequence goes on along the minus strand of NW_027367416.1, from coordinate 20,113 downwards.
TGTTTGAAGCTACTGACTGAATGAAAGGAGCTGGCATCTCACTCTCTTTGAATCTTCTTTATCATGCTAGGATTAACAGGAAAAAGCAAAAAATTTCAGAATTGCACCGTGCAATGTGGAGATATTACTGTTTGTGCATTTACAATATTCATAGATTTTTGCCATTAAAAAACATGTTTTTCATATACCAGAAATGTTTGAAGCTACTGACTGAATGAAAGGAGCTGGCATCTCACTCTCTTTGAATCTTCTTTATCATGCTAGGATTAGCAGGAAAAAGCAAAAAATTTCAGAATTGCACCTTGTAATGTGGAGATATTACTGTTTGTGCATTTACAATATTCATTGATTTTTGCCATTGAAAAACATGTTTTTCATATACCAGAAATGTTTGAAGCTACTGACTGAATGAAAGGAGCTGGCATCTCACTCTCTTTGAATCTTCTTTATCATGCTAGGATTAACAGGAAAAAGCTAAAAATTTCAGAATTGCACCTTGCAATGTGGAGATATTACTGTTTGTGCATTTACAATATTCATTGATTTTTGCCATTGAAAAACATGTTTTTCATATACCAGAAATGTTTGAAGCTACTGACTGAATGAAAGGAGCTGGCATCTCACTCTCTTTGAATCTTCTTTATCATGCTAGGATTAGCAGGAAAAAGCTAAAAATTTCAGAATTGCACCTTGCAATGTGGAGATATTACTGTTTGTGCATTTACAATATTCATTGATTTTTGCCATTGAAAAACATGTTTTTCATATACCAGAAATGTTTGAAGCTACTGACTGAATGAAAGGAGCTGGCATCTCACTCTCTTTGAATCTTCTTTATCATGCTAGGATTAGCAGGAAAAAGCAAAAAATTTCAGAATTGCACCGTGCAATGTGGAGATATTACTGTTTGTGCATTTACAATATTCATTGATTTTTGCCATTGAAAAACGTCCAGAAATGTTTGAAGCTACTGACTGAATGAAAGGAGCTGGCATCTCACTCTCTTTGAATCTTCTTTATCATGCTAGGATTAGCAGGAAAAAGCTAAAAATTTCAGAATTGCACCGTGCAATGTGGAGATATTACTGTTTGTGCATTTACAATATTCATTGATTTTTGCCATTGAAAAACATGTTTTTCATATACCAGAAATGTTTGAAGCTACTGACTGAATGAAAGGAGCTGGCATCTCACTCTCTTTGAATCTTCTTTATCATGCTAGGATTAACAGGAAAAAGCTAAAAATTTCAGAATTGCACCGTGCAATGTGGAGATATTACTGTTTGTGCATTTACAATATTCATTGATTTTTGCCATTGAAAAACATGTTTTTCATATACCAGAAATGTTTGAAGCTACTGACTGAATGAAAGGAGCTGGCATCTCACTCTCTTTGAATCTTCTTTATCATGCTAGGATTAGCAGGAAAAAGCTAAAAATTTCAGAATTGCACCTTGCAATGTGGAGATATTACTGTTTGTGCATTTACAATATTCATTGATTTTTGCCATTGAAAAACATGTTTTTCATATACCAGAAATGTTTGAAGCTACTGACTGAATGAAAGGAGCTGGCATCTCACTCTCTTTGAATCTTCTTTATCATGCTAGGATTAGCAGGAAAAAGCTAAAAATTTCAGAATTGCACCGTGCAATGTGGAGATATTACTGTTTGTGCATTTACAATATTCATTGATTTTTGCCATTGAAAAACGTCCAGAAATGTTTGAAGCTACTGACTGAATGAAAGGAGCTGGCATCTCACTCTCTTTGAATCTTCTTTATCATGCTAGGATTAACAGGAAAAAGCTAAAAATTTCAGAATTGCACCGTGCAATGTGGAGATATTACTGTTTGTGCATTTACAATATTCATTGATTTTTGCCATTGAAAAACATGTTTTTCATATACCAGAAATGTTTGAAGCTACTGACTGAATGAAAGGAGCTGGCATCTCACTCTCTTTGAATCTTCTTTATCATGCTAGGATTAGCAGGAAAAAGCAAAAAATTTCAGAATTGCACCGTGCAATGTGGAGATATTAGTTTGTGCATTTACAATATTCATTGATTTTTGCCATTGAAAAACATGTTTTTCATATACCAGAAATGTTTGAAGCCACTGACTGAATGAAAGGAGCTGGCATCTCACTCTCTTTGAATCTTCTTTATCATGCTAGGATTAGCAGGAAAAAGCAAAAAATTTCAGAATTGCACCTTGCAATGTGGAGATATTACTGTTTGTGCATTTACAATATTCATTGATTTTTGCCATTGAAAAACGTCCAGAAATGTTTGAAGCTACTGACTGAATGAAAGGAGCTGGCATCTCACTCTCTTTGAATCTTCTTTATCATGCTAGGATTAACAGGAAAAAGCAAAAAATTTCAGAATTGCACCGTGCAATGTGGAGATATTACTGTTTGTGCATTTACAATATTCATAGATTTTTGCCATTAAAAAACATGTTTTTCATATACCAGAAATGTTTGAAGCTACTGACTGAATGAAAGGAGCTGGCATCTCACTCTCTTTGAATCTTCTTTATCATGCTAGGATTAGCAGGAAAAAGCAAAAAATTTCAGAATTGCACCTTGTAATGTGGAGATATTACTGTTTGTGCATTTACAATATTCATTGATTTTTGCCATTGAAAAACATGTTTTTCATATACCAGAAATGTTTGAAGCTACTGACTGAATGAAAGGAGCTGGCATCTCACTCTCTTTGAATCTTCTTTATCATGCTAGGATTAACAGGAAAAAGCTAAAAATTTCAGAATTGCACCTTGCAATGTGGAGATATTACTGTTTGTGCATTTACAATATTCATTGATTTTTGCCATTGAAAAACATGTTTTTCATATACCAGAAATGTTTGAAGCTACTGACTGAATGAAAGGAGCTGGCATCTCACTCTCTTTGAATCTTCTTTATCATGCTAGGATTAGCAGGAAAAAGCTAAAAATTTCAGAATTGCACCTTGCAATGTGGAGATATTACTGTTTGTGCATTTACAATATTCATTGATTTTTGCCATTGAAAAACATGTTTTTCATATACCAGAAATGTTTGAAGCTACTGACTGAATGAAAGGAGCTGGCATCTCACTCTCTTTGAATCTTCTTTATCATGCTAGGATTAGCAGGAAAAAGCAAAAAATTTCAGAATTGCACCGTGCAATGTGGAGATATTACTGTTTGTGCATTTACAATATTCATTGATTTTTGCCATTGAAAAACGTCCAGAAATGTTTGAAGCTACTGACTGAATGAAAGGAGCTGGCATCTCACTCTCTTTGAATCTTCTTTATCATGCTAGGATTAGCAGGAAAAAGCTAAAAATTTCAGAATTGCACCGTGCAATGTGGAGATATTACTGTTTGTGCATTTACAATATTCATTGATTTTTGCCATTGAAAAACATGTTTTTCATATACCAGAAATGTTTGAAGCTACTGACTGAATGAAAGGAGCTGGCATCTCACTCTCTTTGAATCTTCTTTATCATGCTAGGATTAGCAGGAAAAAGCAAAAAATTTCAGAATTGCACCGTGCAATGTGGAGATATTACTGTTTGTGCATTTACAATATTCATTGATTTTTGCCATTGAAAAACATGTTTTTCATATACCAGAAATGTTTGAAGCTACTGACTGAATGAAAGGAGCTGGCATCTCACTCTCTTTGAATCTTCTTTATCATGCTAGGATTAGCAGGAAAAAGCTAAAAATTTCAGAATTGCACCGTGCAATGTGGAGATATTACTGTTTGTGCATTTACAATATTGATTGATTTTTGCCATTGAAAAACATGTTTTTCATATACCAGAAATGTTTGAAGCTACTGACTGAATGAAAGGAGCTGGCATCTCACTCTCTTTGAATCTTCTTTATCATGCTAGGATTAACAGGAAAAAGCTAAAAATTTCAGAATTGCACAGTGCAATGTGGAGATATTACTGTTTGTGCATTTACAATATTCATTGATTTTTGCCATTGAAAAACGTCCAGAAATGTTTGAAGCTACTGACTGAATGAAAGGAGCTGGCATCTCACTCTCTTTGAATCTTCTTTATCATGCTAGGATTAGCAGGAAAAAGCAAAAAATTTCAGAATTGCACCTTGCAATGTGGAGATATTACTGTTTGTGCATTTACAATATTCATTGATTTTTGCCATTGAAAAACATGTTTTTCATATACCAGAAATGTTTGAAGCTACTGACTGAATGAAAGGAGCTGGCATCTCACTCTCTTTGAATCTTCTTTATCATGCTAGGATTAGCAGGAAAAAGCAAAAAATTTCAGAATTGCACCGTGCAATGTGGAGATATTACTGTTTGTTCATTTACAATATTCATTGATTTTTGCCATTGAAAAACGTCCAGAAATGTTTGAAGCTACTGACTGAATGAAAGGAGCTGGCATCTCACTCTCTTTGAATCTTCTTTATCATGCTAGGATTAGCAGGAAAAAGCAAAAAATTTCAGAATTGCACCGTGCAATGTGGAGATATTACTGTTTGTGCATTTACAATATTCATTGATTTTTGCCATTGAAAAACATGTTTTTCATATACCAGAAATGTTTGAAGCTACTGACTGAATGAAAGGAGCTGGCATCTCACTCTCTTTGAATCTTCTTTATCATGCTAGGATTAGCAGGAAAAAGCTAAAAATTTCAGAATTGCACCGTGCAATGTGGAGATATTACTGTTTGTGCATTTACAATATTCATTGATTTTTGCCATTGAAAAACATGTTTTTCATATACCAGAAATGTTTGAAGCTACTGACTGAATGAAAGGAGCTGGCATCTCACTCTCTTTGAATCTTCTTTATCATGCTAGGATTAGCAGGAAAAAGCTAAAAATTTCAGAATTGCACCGTGCAATGTGGAGATATTACTGTTTGTGCATTTACAATATTCATTGATTTTTGCCATTGAAAAACATGTTTTTCATATACCAGAAATGTTTGAAGCTACTGACTGAATGAAAGGAGCTGGCATCTCACTCTCTTTGAATCTTCTTTATCATGCTAGGATTAACAGGAAAAAGCTAAAAATTTCAGAATTGCACCGTGCAATGTGGAGATATTACTGTTTGTGCATTTACAATATTCATTGATTTTTGCCATTGAAAAACGTCCAGAAATGTTTGAAGCTACTGACTGAATGAAAGGAGCTGGCATCTCACTCTCTTTGAATCTTCTTTATCATGCTAGGATTAGCAGGAAAAAGCTAAAAATTTCAGAATTGCACCTTGCAATGTGGAGATATTACTGTTTGTGCATTTACAATATTCATTGATTTTTGCCATTGAAAAACATGTTTTTCATATACCAGAAATGTTTGAAGCTACTGACTGAATGAAAGGAGCTGGCATCTCACTCTCTTTGAATCTTCTTTATCATGCTAGGATTAGCAGGAAAAAGCAAAAAATTTCAGAATTGCACCGTGCAATGTGGAGATAATACTGTTTGTGCATTTACAATATTCATTGATTTTTGCCATTGAAAAACGTCCAGAAATGTTTGAAGCTACTGACTGAATGAAAGGAGCTGGCATCTCACTCTCTTTGAATCTTCTTTATCATGCTAGGATTAGCAGGAAAAAGCAAAAAATTTCAGAATTGCACCGTGCAATGTGGAGATATTACTGTTTGTGCATTTACAATATTCATTGATTTTTGCCATTGAAAAACATGTTTTTCATATACCAGAAATGTTTGAAGCTACTGACTGAATGAAAGGAGCTGGCATCTCACTCTCTTTGAATCTTCTTTATCATGCTAGGATTAGCAGGAAAAAGCAAAAAATTTCAGAATTGCACCGTGCAATGTGGAGATATTACTGTTTGTGCATTTACAATATTCATTGATTTTTGCCATTGAAAAACATGTTTTTCATATACCAGAAATGTTTGAAGCTACTGACTGAATGAAAGGAGCTGGCATCTCACTCTCTTTGAATCTTCTTTATCATGCTAGGATTAGCAGGAAAAAGCTAAAAATTTCAGAATTGCACCGTGCAATGTGGAGATATTACTGTTTGTGCATTTACAATATTCATTGATTTTTGCCATTGAAAAACATGTTTTTCATATACCAGAAATGTTTGAAGCTAATGACTGAATGAAAGGAGCTGGCATCTCACTCTCTTTGAATCTTCTTTATCATGCTAGGATTAGCAGGAAAAAGCAAAAAATTTCAGAATTGCACCTTGCAATGTGGAGATATTACTGTTTGTGCATTTACAATATTCATTGATTTTTGCCATTGAAAAACATGTTTTTCATATACCAGAAATGTTTGAAGCTACTGACTGAATGAAAGGAGCTGGCATCTCACTCTCTTTGAATCTTCTTTATCATGCTAGGATTAGCAGGAAAAAGCAAAAAATTTCAGAATTGCACCGTGCAATGTGGAGATATTACTGTTTGTGCATTTACAATATTCATTGATTTTTGCCATTGAAAAACGTCCAGAAATGTTTGAAGCTACTGACTGAATGAAAGGAGCTGGCATCTCACTCTCTTTGAATCTTCTTTATCATGCTAGGATTAGCAGGAAAAAGCAAAAAATTTCAGAATTGCACCGTGCAATGTGGAGATATTACTGTTTGTGCATTTACAATATTCATTGATTTTTGCCATTGAAAAACATGTTTTTCATATACCAGAAATGTTTGAAGCTACTGACTGAATGCATCTCACTCTCTTTGAATCTTCTTTATCATGCTAGGATTAACAGGAAAAAGCTAAAAATTTCAGAATTGCACCGTGCAATGTGGAGATATTACTGTTTGTGCATTTACAATATTCATTGATTTTTGCCATTGAAAAACATGTTTTTCATATACCAGAAATGTTTGAAGCTACTGACTGAATGAAAGGAGCTGGCATCTCACTCTCTTTGAATCTTCTTTATCATGCTAGGATTAACAGGAAAAAGCTAAAAATTTCAGAATTGCACCGTGCAATGTGGAGATATTACTGTTTGTGCATTTACAATATTCATTGATTTTTGCCATTGAAAAACGTCCAGAAATGTTTGAAGCTACTGACTGAATGAAAGGAGCTGGCATCTCACTCTCTTTGAATCTTCTTTATCATGCTAGGATTAACAGGAAAAAGCTAAAAATTTCAGAATTGCACCGTGCAATGTGGAGATATTACTGTTTGTGCATTTACAATATTCATTGATTTTTGCCATTGAAAAACATGTTTTTCATATACCAGAAATGTTTGAAGCTACTGACTGAATGAAAGGAGCTGGCATCTCACTCTCTTTGAATCTTCTTTATCATGCTAGGATTAGCAGGAAAAAGCTAAAAATTTCAGAATTGCACCGTGCAATGTGGAGATATTACTGTTTGTGCATTTACAATATTCATTGATTTTTGCCATTGAAAAACATGTTTTTCATATACCAGAAATGTTTGAAGCTACTGACTGAATGAAAGGAGCTGGCATCTCACTCTCTTTGAATCTTCTTTATCATGCTAGGATTAGCAGGAAAAAGCAAAAAATTTCAGAATTGCACCTTGCAATGTGGAGATATTACTGTTTGTGCATTTACAATATTCATTGATTTTTGCCATTGAAAAACATGTTTTTCATATACCAGAAATGTTTGAAGCTACTGACTGAATGAAAGGAGCTGGCATCTCACTCTCTTTGAATCTTCTTTATCATGCTAGGATTAGCAGGAAAAAGCAAAAAATTTCAGAATTGCACCGTGCAATGTGGAGATATTACTGTTTGTGCATTTACAATATTCATTGATTTTTGCCATTGAAAAACGTCCAGAAATGTTTGAAGCTACTGACTGAATGAAAGGAGCTGGCATCTCACTCTCTTTGAATCTTCTTTATCATGCTAGGATTAGCAGGAAAAAGCAAAAAATTTCAGAATTGCACCGTGCAATGTGGAGATATTACTGTTTGTGCATTTACAATATTCATTGATTTTTGCCATTGAAAAACATGTTTTTCATATACCAGAAATGTTTGAAGCTACTGACTGAATGCATCTCACTCTCTTTGAATCTTCTTTATCATGCTAGGATTAACAGGAAAAAGCTAAAAATTTCAGAATTGCACCGTGCAATGTGGAGATATTACTGTTTGTGCATTTACAATATTCATTGATTTTTGCCATTGAAAAACATGTTTTTCATATACCAGAAATGTTTGAAGCTACTGACTGAATGAAAGGAGCTGGCATCTCACTCTCTTTGAATCTTCTTTATCATGCTAGGATTAACAGGAAAAAGCTAAAAATTTCAGAATTGCACCGTGCAATGTGGAGATATTACTGTTTGTGCATTTACAATATTCATTGATTTTTGCCATTGAAAAACGTCCAGAAATGTTTGAAGCTACTGACTGAATGAAAGGAGCTGGCATCTCACTCTCTTTGAATCTTCTTTATCATGCTAGGATTAACAGGAAAAAGCTAAAAATTTCAGAATTGCACCGTGCAATGTGGAGATATTACTGTTTGTGCATTTACAATATTCATTGATTTTTGCCATTGAAAAACATGTTTTTCATATACCAGAAATGTTTGAAGCTACTGACTGAATGAAAGGAGCTGGCATCTCACTCTCTTTGAATCTTCTTTATCATGCTAGGATTAGCAGGAAAAAGCAAAAAATTTCAGAATTGCACCGTGCAATGTGGAGATATTACTGTTTGTGCATTTACAATATTCATTGATTTTTGCCATTGAAAAACATGTTTTTCATATACCAGAAATGTTTGAAGCTACTGACTGAATGAAAGGAGCTGGCATCTCACTCTCTTTGAATCTTCTTTATCATGCTAGGATTAGCAGGAAAAAGCTAAAAATTTCAGAATTGCACCGTGCAATGTGGAGATATTACTGTTTGTGCATTTACAATATTCATTGATTTTTGCCATTGAAAAACATGTTTTTCATATACCAGAAATGTTTGAAGCTACTGACTGAATGAAAGGAGCTGGCATCTCACTCTCTTTGAATCTTCTTTATCATGCTAGGATTAACAGGAAAAAGCTAAAAATTTCAGAATTGCACCGTGCAATGTGGAGATATTACTGTTTGTGCATTTACAATATTCATTGATTTTTGCCATTGAAAAACATGTTTTTCATATACCAGAAATGTTTGAAGCTACTGACTGAATGAAAGGAGCTGGCATCTCACTCTCTTTGAATCTTCTTTATCATGCTAGGATTAGCAGGAAAAAGCAAAAAATTTCAGAATTGCACCTTGCAATGTGGGGATATTACTGTTTGTGCATTTACAATATTCATTGATTTTTGCCATTGAAAAACATGTTTTTCATATACCAGAAATGTTTGAAGCTACTGACTGAATGAAAGGAGCTGGCATCTCACTCTCTTTGAATCTTCTTTATCATGCTAGGATTAGCAGGAAAAAGCTAAAAATTTCAGAATTGCACCGTGCAATGTGGAGATATTACTGTTTGTGCATTTACAATATTCATTGATTTTTGCCATTGAAAAACATGTTTTTCATATACCAGAAATGTTTGAAGCTACTGACTGAATGAAAGGAGCTGGCATCTCACTCTCTTTGAATCTTCTTTATCATGCTAGGATTAACAGGAAAAAGCTAAAAATTTCAGAATTGCACCGTGCAATGTGGAGATATTACTGTTTGTGCATTTACAATATTCATTGATTTTTGCCATTGAAAAACGTCCAGAAATGTTTGAAGCTACTGACTGAATGAAAGGAGCTGGCATCTCACTCTCTTTGAATCTTCTTTATCATGCTAGGATTAGCAGGAAAAAGCCAAAAATTTCAGAATTGCACCTTGCAATGTGGAGATATTACTGTTTGTGCATTTACAATATTCATTGATTTTTGCCATTGAAAAACATGTTTTTCATATACCAGAAATGTTTGAAGCTACTGACTGAATGAAAGGAGCTGGCATCTCACTCTCTTTGAATCTTCTTTATCATGCTAGGATTAGCAGGAAAAAGCAAAAAATTTCAGAATTGCACCGTGCAATGTGGAGATATTACTGTTTGTGCATTTACAATATTCATTGATTTTTGCCATTGAAAAACGTCCAGAAATGTTTGAAGCTACTGACTGAATGAAAGGAGCTGGCATCTCACTCTCTTTGAATCTTCTTTATCATGCTAGGATTAGCAGGAAAAAGCAAAAAATTTCAGAATTGCACCGTGCAATGTGGAGATATTACTGTTTGTGCATTTACAATATTCATTGATTTTTGCCATTGAAAAACATGTTTTTCATATACCAGAAATGTTTGAAGCTACTGACTGAATGAAAGGAGCTGGCATCTCACTCTCTTTGAATCTTCTTTATCATGCTAGGATTAGCAGGAAAAAGCAAAAAATTTCAGAATTGCACCGTGCAATGTGGAGATATTACTGTTTGTGCATTTACAATATTCATTGATTTTTGCCATTGAAAAACATGTTTTTCATATACCAGAAATGTTTGAAGCTACTGACTGAATGAAAGGAGCTGGCATCTCACTCTCTTTGAATCTTCTTTATCATGCTAGGATTAGCAGGAAAAAGCTAAAAATTTCAGAATTGCACCGTGCAATGTGGAGATATTACTGTTTGTGCATTTACAATATTCATTGATTTTTGCCATTGAAAAACATGTTTTTCATATACCAGAAATGTTTGAAGCTACTGACTGAATGAAAAGAGCTGGCATCTCACTCTCTTTGAATCTTCTTTATCATGCTAGGATTAGCAGGAAAAAGCAAAAAATTTCAGAATTGCACCTTGCAAATGTGGAGATATTACTGTTTGTGCATTTACAATATTCATTGATTTTTGCCATTGAAAAACATGTTTTTCATATACCAGAAATGTTTGAAGCTACTGACTGAATGAAAGGAGCTGGCATCTCACTCTCTTTGAATCTTCTTTATCATGCTAGGATTAGCAGGAAAAAGCAAAAAATTTCAGAATTGCACCGTGCAATGTGGAGATATTACTGTTTGTGCATTTACAATATTCATTGATTTTTGCCATTGAAAAACGTCCAGAAATGTTTGAAGCTACTGACTGAATGAAAGGAGCTGGCATCTCACTCTCTTTGAATCTTCTTTATCATGCTAGGATTAGCAGGAAAAAGCAAAAAATTTCAGAATTGCACCGTGCAATGTGGAGATATTACTGTTTGTGCATTTACAATATTCATTGATTTTTGCCATTGAAAAACATGTTTTTCATATACCAGAAATGTTTGAAGCTACTGACTGAATGCATCTCACTCTCTTTGAATCTTCTTTATCATGCTAGGATTAACAGGAAAAAGCTAAAAATTTCAGAATTGCACCGTGCAATGTGGAGATATTACTGTTTGTGCATTTACAATATTCATTGATTTTTGCCATTGAAAAACATGTTTTTCATATACCAGAAATGTTTGAAGCTACTGACTGAATGAAAGGAGCTGGCATCTCACTCTCTTTGAATCTTCTTTATCATGCTAGGATTAACAGGAAAAAGCTAAAAATTTCAGAATTGCACCGTGCAATGTGGAGATATTACTGTTTGTGCATTTACAATATTCATTGATTTTTGCCATTGAAAAACGTCCAGAAATGTTTGAAGCTACTGACTGAATGAAAGGAGCTGGCATCTCACTCTCTTTGAATCTTCTTTATCATGCTAGGATTAACAGGAAAAAGCTAAAAATTTCAGAATTGCACCGTGCAATGTGGAGATATTACTGTTTGTGCATTTACAATATTCATTGATTTTTGCCATTGAAAAACATGTTTTTCATATACCAGAAATGTTTGAAGCTACTGACTGAATGAAAGGAGCTGGCATCTCACTCTCTTTGAATCTTCTTTATCATGCTAGGATTAGCAGGAAAAAGCAAAAAATTTCAGAATTGCACCGTGCAATGTGGAGATATTACTGTTTGTGCATTTACAATATTCATTGATTTTTGCCATTGAAAAACATGTTTTTCATATACCAGAAATGTTTGAAGCTACTGACTGAATGAAAGGAGCTGGCATCTCACTCTCTTTGAATCTTCTTTATCATGCTAGGATTAGCAGGAAAAAGCTAAAAATTTCAGAATTGCACCGTGCAATGTGGAGATATTACTGTTTGTGCATTTACAATATTCATTGATTTTTGCCATTGAAAAACATGTTTTTCATATACCAGAAATGTTTGAAGCTACTGACTGAATGAAAGGAGCTGGCATCTCACTCTCTTTGAATCTTCTTTATCATGCTAGGATTAACAGGAAAAAGCTAAAAATTTCAGAATTGCACCGTGCAATGTGGAGATATTACTGTTTGTGCATTTACAATATTCATTGATTTTTGCCATTGAAAAACATGTTTTTCATATACCAGAAATGTTTGAAGCTACTGACTGAATGAAAGGAGCTGGCATCTCACTCTCTTTGAATCTTCTTTATCATGCTAGGATTAGCAGGAAAAAGCAAAAAATTTCAGAATTGCACCTTGCAATGTGGAGATATTACTGTTTGTGCATTTACAATATTCATTGATTTTTGCCATTGAAAAACATGTTTTTCATATACCAGAAATGTTTGAAGCTACTGACTGAATGAAAGGAGCTGGCATCTCACTCTCTTTGAATCTTCTTTATCATGCTAGGATTAACAGGAAAAAGCAAAAAATTTCAGAATTGCACCGTGCAATGTGGAGATATTACTGTTTGTGCATTTACAATATTCATTGATTTTTGCCATTGAAAAACATGTTTTTCATATACCAGAAATGTTTGAAGCTACTGACTGAATGAAAGGAGCTGGCATCTCACTCTCTTTGAATCTTCTTTATCATGCTAGGATTAGCAGGAAAAAGCAAAAAATTTCAGAATTGCACCTTGCAATGTGGAGATATTACTGTTTGTGCATTTACAATATTCATTGATTTTTGCCATTGAAAAACATGTTTTTCATATACCAGAAATGTTTGAAGCTACTGACTGAATGAAAGGAGCTGGCATCTCACTCTCTTTGAATCTTCTTTATCATGCTAGGATTAACAGGAAAAAGCTAAAAATTTCAGAATTGCACCGTGCAATGTGGAGATATTACTGTTTGTGCATTTACAATATTCATTGATTTTTGCCATTGAAAAACATGTTTTTCATATACCAGAAATGTTTGAAGCTACTGACTGAATGAAAGGAGCTGGCATCTCACTCTCTTTGAATCTTCTTTATCATGCTAGGATTAACAGGAAAAAGCTAAAAATTTCAGAATTGCACCTTGCAATGTGGAGATATTACTGTTTGTGCATTTACAATATTCATTGATTTTTGCCATTGAAAAACATGTTTTTCATATACCAGAAATGTTTGAAGCTACTGACTGAATGAAAGGAGCTGGCATCTCACTCTCTTTGAATCTTCTTTATCATGCTAGGATTAACAGGAAAAAGCAAAAAATTTCAGAATTGCACCGTGCAATGTGGAGATATTACTGTTTGTGCATTTACAATATTCATTGATTTTTGCCATTGAAAAACATGTTTTTCATATACCAGAAATGTTTGAAGCTACTGACTGAATGAAAGGAGCTGGCATCTCACTCTCTTTGAATCTTCTTTATCATGCTAGGATTAACAGGAAAAAGCAAAAAATTTCAGAATTGCACCGTGCAATGTGGAGATATTACTGTTTGTGCATTTACAATATTCATTGATTTTTGCCATTGAAAAACATGTTTTTCATATACCAGAAATGTTTGAAGCTACTGACTGAATGAAAGGAGCTGGCATCTCACTCTCTTTGAATCTTCTTTATCATGCTAGGATTAGCAGGAAAAAGCAAAAAATTTCAGAATTGCACCTTGCAATGTGGAGATATTACTGTTTGTGCATTTACAATATTCATTGATTTTTGCCATTGAAAAACATGTTTTTCATATACCAGAAATGTTTGAAGCTACTGACTGAATGAAAGGAGCTGGCATCTCACTCTCTTTGAATCTTCTTTATCATGCTAGGATTAGCAGGAAAAAGCAAAAAATTTCAGAATTGCACCGTGCAATGTGGAGATATTACTGTTTGTGCATTTACAATATTCATTGATTTTTGCCATTGAAAAACGTCCAGAAATGTTTGAAGCTACTGACTGAATGAAAGGAGCTGGCATCTCACTCTCTTTGAATCTTCTTTATCATGCTAGGATTAACAGGAAAAAGCAAAAAATTTCAGAATTGCACCGTGCAATGTGGAGATATTACTGTTTGTGCATTTACAATATTCATTGATTTTTGCCATTGAAAAACATGTTTTTCATATACCAGAAATGTTTGAAGCTACTGACTGAATGAAAGGAGCTGGCATCTCACTCTCTTTGAATCTTCTTTATCATGCTAGGATTAGCAGGAAAAAGCAAAAAATTTCAGAATTGCACCTTGCAATGTGGAGATATTACTGTTTGTGCATTTACAATATTCATTGATTTTTGCCATTGAAAAACATGTTTTTCATATACCAGAAATGTTTGAAGCTACTGACTGAATGAAAGGAGCTGGCATCTCACTCTCTTTGAATCTTCTTTATCATGCTAGGATTAACAGGAAAAAGCAAAAAATTTCAGAATTGCACCGTGCAATGTGGAGATATTACTGTTTGTGCATTTACAATATTCATTGATTTTTGCCATTGAAAAACATGTTTTTCATATACCAGAAATGTTTGAAGCTACTGACTGAATGAAAGGAGCTGGCATCTCACTCTCTTTGAATCTTCTTTATCATGCTAGGATTAACAGGAAAAAGCTAAAAATTTCAGAATTGCACCGTGCAATGTGGAGATATTACTGTTTGTGCATTTACAATATTCATTGATTTTTGCCATTGAAAAACGTTTTTCATATACCAGAAATGTTTGAAGCTACTGACTGAATGAAAGGAGCTGGCATCTCACTCTCTTTGAATCTTCTTTATCATGCTAGGATTAGCAGGAAAAAGCTAAAAATTTCAGAATTGCACCTTGCAATGTGGAGATATTACTGTTTGTGCATTTACAATATTCATTGATTTTTGCCATTGAAAAACGTCCAGAAATGTTTGAAGCTACTGACTGAATGAAAGGAGCTGGCATCTCACTCTCTTTGAATCTTCTTTATCATGCTAGGATTAGCAGGAAAAAGCTAAAAATTTCAGAATTGCACCTTGCAATGTGGAGATATTACTGTTTGTGCATTTACAATATTCATTGATTTTTGCCATTGAAAAACATGTTTTTCATATACCAGAAATGTTTGAAGCTACTGACTGAATGAAAGGAGCTGGCATCTCACTCTCTTTGAATCTTCTTTATCATGCTAGGATTAACAAGAAAAAGCTAAAAATTTCAGAATTGCACCGTGCAATGTGGAGATATTACTGTTTGTGCATTTACAATATTCATTGATTTTTGCCATTGAAAAACATGTTTTTCATATACCAGAAATGTTTGAAGCTACTGACTGAATGAAAGGAGCTGGCATCTCACTCTCTTTGAATCTTCTTTATCATGCTAGGATTAGCAGGAAAAAGCAAAAAATTTCAGAATTGCACCTTGCAATGTGGAGATATTACTGTTTGTGCATTTACAATATTCATTGATTTTTGCCATTGAAAAACATGTTTTTCATATACCAGAAATGTTTGAAGCTACTGACTGAATGAAAGGAGCTGGCATCTCACTCTCTTTGAATCTTCTTTATCATGCTAGGATTAACAGGAAAAAGCTAAAAATTTCAGAATTGCACCGTGCAATGTGGAGATATTACTGTTTGTGCATTTACAATATTCATTGATTTTTGCCATTGAAAAACGTCCAGAAATGTTTGAAGCTACTGACTGAATGAACGGAGCTGGCATCTCACTCTCTTTGAATCTTCTTTATCATGCTAGGATTAACAGGAAAAAGCAAAAAATTTCAGAATTGCACCGTGCAATGTGGAGATATTACTGTTTGTGCATTTACAATATTCATTGATTTTTGCCATTGAAAAACATGTTTTTCATATACCAGAAATGTTTGAAGCTACTGACTGAATGAAAGGAGCTGGCATCTCACTCTCTTTGAATCTTCTTTATCATGCTAGGATTAGCAGGAAAAAGCAAAAAATTTCAGAATTGCACCGTGCAATGTGGAGATATTACTGTTTGTGCATTTACAATATTCATTGATTTTTGCCATTGAAAAACATGTTTTTCATATACCAGAAATGTTTGAAGCTACTGACTGAATGAAAGGAGCTGGCATCTCACTCTCTTTGAATCTTCTTTATCATGCTAGGATTAACAGGAAAAAGCAAAAAATTTCAGAATTGCACCGTGCAATGTGGAGATATTACTGTTTGTGCATTTACAAAATTCATTGATTTTTGCCATTGAAAAACGTCCAGAAATGTTTGAAGCTACTGACTGAATGAAAGGAGCTGGCATCTCACTCTCTTTGAATCTTCTTTATCATGCTAGGATTAACAGGAAAAAGCAAAAAATTTCAGAATTGCACCGTGCAATGTGGAGATATTACTGTTTGTGCATTTACAATATTCATTGATTTTTGCCATTGAAAAACATGTTTTTCATATACCAGAAATGTTTGAAGCTACTGACTGAATGAAAGGAGCTGGCATCTCACTCTCTTTGAATCTTCTTTATCATGCTAGGATTAACAGGAAAAAGCTAAAAATTTCAGAATTGCACCTTGCAATGTGGAGATATTACTGTTTGTGCATTTACAATATTCATTGATTTTTGCCATTGAAAAACATGTTTTTCATATACCAGAAATGTTTGAAGCTACTGACTGAATGAAAGGAGCTGGCATCTCACTCTCTTTGAATCTTCTTTATCATGCTAGGATTAACAGGAAAAAGCTAAAAATTTCAGAATTGCACCGTGCAATGTGGAGATATTACTGTTTGTGCATTTACAATATTCATTGATTTTTGCCATTGAAAAACATGTTTTTCATATACCAGAAATGTTTGAAGCTACTGACTGAATGAAAGGAGCTGGCATCTCACTCTCTTTGAATCTTCTTTATCATGCTAGGATTAGCAGGAAAAAGCAAAAAATTTCAGAATTGCACCGTGCAATGTGGAGATATTACTGTTTGTGCATTTACAATATTCATTGATTTTTGCCATTGAAAAACATGTTTTTCATATACCAGAAATGTTTGAAGCTACTGACTGAATGAAAGGAGCTGGCATCTCACTTTCTTTGAATCTTCTTTATCATGCTAGGATTAACAGGAAAAAGCTAAAAATTTCAGAATTGCACCTTGCAATGTGGAGATATTACTGTTTGTGCATTTACAATATTCATTGATTTTTGCCATTGAAAAACATGTTTTTCATATACCAGAAATGTTTGAAGCTACTGACTGAATGAAAGGAGCTGGCATCTCACTCTCTTTGAATCTTCTTTATCATGCTAGGATTAACAGGAAAAAGCAAAAAATTTCAGAATTGCACCGTGCAATGTGGAGATATTACTGTTTGTGCATTTACAATATTCATTGATTTTTGCCATTGAAAAACGTCCAGAAATGTTTGAAGCTACTGACTGAATGAAAGGAGCTGGCATCTCACTCTCTTTGAATCTTCTTTATCATGCTAGGATTAACAGGAAAAAGCAAAAAATTTCAGAATTGCACCGTGCAATGTGGAGATATTACTGTTTGTGCATTTACAATATTCATTGATTTTTGCCATTGAAAAACATGTTTTTCATATACCAGAAATGTTTGAAGCTACTGACTGAATGAAAGGAGCTGGCATCTCACTCTCTTTGAATCTTCTTTATCATGCTAGGATTAACAGGAAAAAGCTAAAAATTTCAGAATTGCACCGTGCAATGTGGAGATATTACTGTTTGTGCATTTACAATATTCATTGATTTTTGCCATTGAAAAACATGTTTTTCATATACCAGAAATGTTTGAGGCTACTGACTGAATGAAAGGAGCTGGCATCTCACTCTCTTTGAATCTTCTTTATCATGCTAGGATTAGCAGGAAAAAGCAAAAAATTTCAGAATTGCACCGTGCAATGTGGAGATATTACTGTTTGTGCATTTACAATATTCATTGATTTTTGCCATTGAAAAACGTCCAGAAATGTTTGAAGCTACTGACTGAATGAAAGGAGCTGGCATCTCACTCTCTTTGAATCTTCTTTATCATGCTAGGATTAACAGGAAAAAGCAAAAAATTTCAGAATTGCACCGTGCAATGTGGAGATATTACTGTTTGTGCATTTACAATATTCATTGATTTTTGCCATTGAAAAACATGTTTTTCATATACCAGAAATGTTTGAAGCTACTGACTGAATGAAAGGAGCTGGCATCTCACTCTCTTTGAATCTTCTTTATCATGCTAGGATTAGCAGGAAAAAGCAAAAAATTTCAGAATTGCACCGTGCAATGTGGAGATATTACTGTTTGTGTGCATTTACAATATTCATTGATTTTTGCCATTGAAAAACATGTTTTTCATATACCAGAAATGTTTGAAGCTACTGACTGAATGAAAGGAGCTGGCATCTCACTCTCTTTGAATCTTCTTTATCATGCTAGGATTAACAGGAAAAAGCTAAAAATTTCAGAATTGCACCGTGCAATGTGGAGATATTACTGTTTGTGCATTTACAATATTCATTGATTTTTGCCATTGAAAAACATGTTTTTCATATACCAGAAATGTTTGAAGCTACTGACTGAATGAAAGGAGCTGGCATCTCACTCTCTTTGAATCTTCTTTATCATGCTAGGATTAACAGGAAAAAGCTAAAAATTTCAGAATTGCACCGTGCAATGTGGAGATATTACTGTTTGTGCATTTACAATATTCATTGATTTTTGCCATTGAAAAACATGTTTTTCATATACCAGAAATGTTTGAAGCTACTGACTGAATGAAAGGAGCTGGCATCTCACTCTCTTTGAATCTTCTTTATCATGCTAGGATTAACAGGAAAAAGCAAAAAATTTCAGAATTGCACCGTGCAATGTGGAGATATTACTGTTTGTGCATTTACAATATTCATTGATTTTTGCCATTGAAAAACATGTTTTCATATACCAGAAATGTTTGAAGCTACTGACTGAATGAAAGGAGCTGGCATCTCACTCTCTTTGAATCTTCTTTATCATGCTAGGATTAGCAGGAAAAAGCTAAAAAATTTCAGAATTGCACCGTGCAATGTGGAGATATTACTGTTTGTGCATTTACAATATTCATTGATTTTTGCCATTGAAAAACATGTTTTTTCATATACCAGAAATGTTTGAAGCTACTGACTGAATGAAAGGAGCTGGCATCTCACTCTCTTTGAATCTTCTTTATCATGCTAGGATTAACAGGAAAAAGCTAAAAATTTCAGATTGCACCTTGCAATGTGGAGATATTACTGTTTGTGCATTTACAATATTCATTGATTTTTGCCATTGAAAAACATGTTTTTCATATACCAGAAATGTTTGAAGCTACTGACTGAATGAAAGGAGCTGGCATCTCACTCTCTTTGAATCTTCTTTATCATGCTAGGATTAACAGGAAAAAGCTAAAAATTTTCAGAATTGCACCGTGCAATGTGGAGATATTACTGTTTGTGCATTTACAATATTCATTGATTTTTGCCATTGAAAAACGTCCAGAAATGTTTGAAGCTACTGACTGAATGAAAGGAGCTGGCATCTCACTCTCTTTGAATCTTCTTTATCATGCTAGGATTAGCAGGAAAAGCAAAAATTTCAGAATTGCACCGTGCAATGTGGAGATATTACTGTTTGTGCATTTACAATATTCATTGATTTTTGCCATTGAAAAACATGTTTTTCATATACCAGAAATGTTTGAAGCTACTGACTGAATGAAAGGAGCTGGCATCTCACTCTCTTTGAATCTTCTTTATCATGCTAGGATTAGCAGGAAAAAGCTAAAAATTTCAGAATTGCACCGTGCAATGTGGAGATATTACTGTTTGTGCATTTACAATATTCATTGATTTTTGACATTGAAAAACATGTTTTCATATACCAGAAATGTTTTGAAGCTACTGACTGAATGAAAGGAGCTGGCATCTCAACTCTCTTTGAAT